>NC_142607.1:13791328-14094358 GCF_041222555.1 Hakea prostrata
AAAATATCTAAGGGCCTTTTTGGTTACATTAATCCAGAGATTTCAAATATTTGGATTAATGAATCTGAGAATTATACCTATTTGGTTGTAAAAAATCTCTAAATTCATTAAATATAGAGATTCATTTGTTTACACTAAAAATGTGAATCTGTATATTTATGGGAAAGGGGTGAAATTCAGAGATTTCAAAAAAGATGTTATACATTTGCACATTCACAAAAATCACGTTGATCAAATAGTTTTTTTAGGATGAATCCACGGATTTGAGGTTCATCGGGCCTGTTTGCACACACCACGATTACATCATCAGAGGAGTTTTTATATAATTAATATAAAATTCGCCATTGGCCCCAAGAAGATTCGAACTTTGACCTCTTATGTGGAAGTGTTGGTCATTTGCCAACTAAGCCACCCATCGGGGTTAATAATTGATAATATTCAACTAAAAGGTTCAAGTGCCATTTGGTCAATTAGACTGCGATTGTTTGTTGGAATAAAAGTGGGGTGGGAAAAAAGGGGTGAGAAAATTATTGAAAAAAAAACAAAATTTTTCTACTTTTCCGATAAATCTTAAAAGTGTAGATTGTTTGGTTGATTGGGATTGAAAAGTTAGAGACAAATTTCCTTGTCCACTAAGGTGGCAACCCAACTTTCCCAATCCAAGTTTTTTTAAATGAAAAAGTGCGAAAAAATAAAATGTGAGACCCACAATTAACACTTTTTTCATAAATTTTATTTGTTTCTCTATCACCGCACATGTGTATAGAAAACATCATCTGCTATGCTAATGCATTTAGATGCCAAACAATAGATTGAAATTTTATAGCATGATTTCAAATTTAAAAAGTTAAAAATAGACTTGTAATTTTTTTGTTTTCTTAGCCTATTGTTTGGCATTTAAGTGTATGTGCACAACATAAGATATTTTTCCCTACACATAGAGCTCACATGTTTTTTTTTCCTTTTTTTTTCCACCCCACGTTTGCAAACATAGGCAGCCTTAAGACACAAGGTGAAGAATACTTAAAAATATAAAGGGTAATTTTTATCTGGACCTTCTTAGGTTTGATCTATGTCATTTTTAGTCAAAATAAATAGACACTTTGCATATGCCTCCCCGAAGTATCCCAGTAAGGTCAATTAAGGACAAATTGTGATTTTTATGACCAAAATACCTTCATATTTATTATACCGTAAGATGTGCATCATGTCTTCACAGTTACATCTAACGGTGAAAATCAAAAGGGGTATTTGCATCTTGTAAATTTATTAATTATTAAAATTTTTAATATAAAATCAAATAGAATGGATTCACTTGTAAAGATTAATTTTTATTTTTACATTTTAAGAATTCAAAGTTCTTTAATTTACAAAATCACCCCTTATTTACCCAGCTCTCAGAAACGAGCCTTCTTAGAAACTTGCAATTCACAGTCCCAAAACTCAACAGAACCACTACTTTCTGAAACCTTTCTCTGCCCAGTCGACACCATGGAAGCAACAACTACCACTCGAACCAACTTAGATGTCCAGCAGATGAGGCGGCGCGGCCCACATCATCCAATATGAGTTCATCGTGGAGGAAGAGTTCCTTGTTTAGTTCCGGAGAGAGGTCGAATTCACATTCGCATTTTAAAAAAATGCTTTCTCATGTCTTCGTCCCCGAAGAAACTGTGTTTGTTCCTCCCTTGTTTCTGCATCCATTTGAACCTACCAAATAGCTTATTCCACGAAACCCATCTCCAAATCCTAACACCCACTTCTTCCTTTCAATCTTTTCATTTCCAAAATCCGAATTCTTTTACACGCAGTTTGTCTCCAGAAAGTGGGAATCTTCAAGGAGCAGCCCAAGCAGGGGAGGGAGATGAAAGGACCCCCTTCTTTATGTGTTCTGTTATTGTAGTGCATCAAATTTTTTTTTTTTTCTTCAATTGGGTTTAGGTTTTTCTGTTTGGGGATATAAACTAGCCAGTAGCCACAATGGGAATAACAAAACCAAAAGTGAGAGATCAAAACTACTTCTTGTGCTAGAATTGTGCGTTAACTATGATTCATTGGTTGGGCTAGAATGTGGGTTGATTTCCTTATTTTTGTAGGCTTGTTATGTTGGGCGTGGGTTGAAGATAAGGGTTTGATTTGTAAATTAACAAACTTTAAATCCTTAAAATGTAAAACTAAAAAATAAGTTTTACAAATGAGCCACTCTTTTGATTTTCACCGTTGGATTTTATTATAAAGATATGAATCAAATCTTACGGAAGAATAGATATGAGGGTATTCTGGTCATAAAAATCGCAATTTGTCCTTAAATGATCTTATTGGATACCTCAGGGGAGGAGATGCAAAGTATCCATTTATTTGGACTAAAAATGACATAGATAAAACCTAGGGAGTCCAGATGAAAATTACCCAAATATAAAATTGCTTTGTCATGTAAACAAATATTTCCTTATAAAAAAAGCCAACCAAACAAACAAACCCACATTTTGATAATGAAAAACTTACTTCTCCCTCCTTTATTCCATCAAAGAGACGCTCTCTTCAGAATTCGCTATTCCGTTGACATATTATATATCCTGTTCAAATCGGACGGAAAATAGCAGATTCTCAACTTCACTCTGTTCTTTCCGATACGGACTGTCCAGCCGCCTCACATAACCTCCCGCAGCCTTGCGAATGTCGATAGTTGAGGTGTTCTGCCGTGAATAACGCTTGAAGTCGAGTTCCGAGGAAGCTCGCAGATACGGCATTGAGATTTGAGAGTCGTCAAGACACCATTTTCGGTTGAAGTGAGGCCGGCTCCCGCCGTCAGATTTAAGCACGGAGATTTCAGTTCTCATTTAATGGTGGTTTCCCGAAGTTTATATAAAAGGACCTAATTCAAGTATTAGTCACAGCTGTAGGTTTTGAAAAGATTTAATGACAGCTGTCAAAAGGTGGAATACAGTTGTCAAACAATAAAGCACGTGAGTTTTATATTGACTATATAAACCTGCTTTTGCTTTTGTGTTGTGGTTTGTCTCAGACAACTAATCTTCACTCTTGTCTTCTGAATTCTCTCCACACAGTATGCCCTTGATGTTGTAGGTATTTTTTCCCTTCCTTTATTTTCTCAAAATTTGCCCTAGAACTGGGAATGTTTGGAAAATTTGTTTTGATGATTGCATGTGGGCATTTGTAGTAGTGTAAAGTTGATAGATGTTTATTTTGCTACAAATGCTCCCAATGTACATGAACATTTGTTGTTTATTATTTTGATTCTGAGACCAGCTTTTAGCTGTTGGGAGTCTTCCTTTTTGGAAGGTCTACTTCTATGATATTCTATGTTTTCAATTTTCCACTAGGTTTAGTTTCTATTGTTTGGATCTTTCTATTGGGATTGTCTTGTTTTAGTTTATATGTGGAGGGAGTTTGTTCATTGCTTGCATGTTAGACCTTAAAACATCACTAGTTATTGAAGATTGAGATGATATGGTTAAATGCAGTTGGTTACTAAGATTATTGTGAATTAGGGTTTCTCCATTAATTTTGTTTTGTTGGTGTACCCTGAGTTTACTTTTCGGTATCTGTTTTGAAATGTGAAATTTGAGAGGCCTTCTGAAAGTTTAGGGTATAAGCCATATGTCTTGCTAGTGTGAGTTATCTGTCTGATGCTTGACTCTCCATCCCCCTCCCACTTTCTCTTTTTTCCCTTTGAAAGATGCCCCTCTCATGGTCTTCTTTGTGGCTGATCTTAGTACATTTCCGGTTGTAAACATGTAGAACTTTTCATTTCTAGTGGTGTTTTACAAGCTTTTTTGGGTTATACAGTCAGCAAATTTTTTTTCTCAATTGTTGTGTTGATGAAGTTGTCATTACAGCTTAGGCTGCCCATGGTTTCCCTGTAGACAATGGCATCAGTTACAGTAACCACCTTTATGTTTTGGTGGTTCAAACTTTGTATCTGGGGAGCAGTGTTATTGTTCCTATTGTTAGGATTCAATGTGGATATCATCATCCATCTGTTACATGGATGTCTACTCATTTACAACCCTCCAATTTATTTGAATTTTGTTATCTAAATTTGTTAAAGTATACAATTTTGCTCCTCTTAGGTTTCCCATTTCTCCACCCTCACAGAAGAAAAAAAGAATCAATTCTAACATCCTTTATTCCATTTCAGCCCCCCAGGATGAGCTTCACGGACTTCATAGATCTTACTAGTGATGATGAGGTGGGGGCAACAGCAAGGGAAACTATTAAACAAGAGCAGGGTTCAGAGACAGGTCCCACAGCTATCAAACAAGAGCCAGGTTCAGTTCAAAGTACGTATTGCCTTAAAGAGTGCATTAAAGCCAAACAGATCCAACTTCAGAAAGACAATATCTATAGTGCAAGACAAGTCTCTGTAGAAAACAGAAGTTCAAGTGCCTTAAGTGCTGGTCAATGTGCAGAGGACTTACCTTCAAGCATTTTAAATGCTGGTTCTATATTGGATCAAGGAGCTTTTCTAACTGATGGCTCCAGCCTTTCTTCAGCATCTCCTGGATTCTCTGTGCCACTTCGTCGTCAGTTTTGGAGAGCTGGGGACTACGACATCAAGCAGTCTTCTAAAACGTTATTTCAGAGTATCTAACTATTAACTACTATAGCATAATTACATGCCTTCGTTTGCTCACTTCTTATGTTCACTTGCATTTCTCTCTGAAAAGTTATTTATGAAGATGAGGTTTAATAAATAATTTGTTATATCCTTTAAAAGCCTGCTTACTCATTGTGCTCATACCAACAAGCTGTAAGCTTTCCAGGTCATGAGGTTGGATGGTCCTGATGGAGACACGTAGACTGGTTTAGTTGAAAATTAGTGTTTGCAGTTTGAGAAATTTGTCTCCTCATAGAGTCTCTTTTTTATAATGTGTCATAAAATTTGCATCATTCAACTCTTGTTCTCTTACCAAGATGTGGACTTAAGGATATATATAACTATTGGATGAAAGGCTTTGACTGTGCTAATTCTTAGATTAGTTCTTTCCTGTTATGTGCTTATTGTTAGCATTCATGCACTGTGTAGTTTGGATAGGCATAAGTGGGAGCACCCAATTAACATATCTGTTATCCAAGTTCCAAAGGGGGTGGAGATTTTTATCTTTTATCCTAATTCGTATAAGTCAAGTTCAGATATCTGCATTTGAATCTAGTAGTATTTATAATCTTGATTCTGAAAAAATTAGTGGGCATATAAATAACCTGCAATTATATAATACATATAAAGCCTAGGTTCCTTTACCAAAAATAAAAGCCTAGGTTCATAATAATTATAGACAATATGAATAATTTACATAGATTCCACTCTGGTCCAATAATATTCTATCAATCTAAAATAACCCATTAATGATATTCGACCTGAACACTTCCCTATTCTAATGAAATTATTTGATGATCCCTGTTGACCACTGCCTCTTACCTCCTCTCTTCCCCTTCCCCCTCCCTTTGCTTCTCCCCCCACTGCTTCCCACCCTTGGTCCTCCCTGATCTTTCCCCTTGAATCATCCTTTTCCATTGGTCTCAACCTCAGCTTCATCCCATCCCCATCGAAGATGGCCTTTCAGTTCGAGCACACTGCCCTGCCTCCTCGCTTGAACTTGGACTACTGAAATGGCAATTTGCCCTTGGAGGTTAGTTCCTATGGCTTCATCCTCCCTCAACATCCTCAACTCCTTGCTCTCCAAGCAATGAAAACTCTGTGATAACCTGGAAGCCTTTATCCTTGATAATGATCTCTTCATCTTTAAATTCCAGTTTATTGCTACTAAGGACCCCGTAGTCGGCAGGTAACGAAAACCTATCTTCCTCTACCATTGGGAGCCATTCTTTAAACCCCCCAAGGTCCACTACACTCTCTTTGGTGGTGGATTTCTTTGCCAAACCTTCCTTTGGAATTTTAGAATGTTGACTGTGTCAGTTGATTGGTTCAATAATCGGGCTCGCCCTGTGCTCGAATGTTTGTATAAGAAGGAAGGATTGTTTATCCTATGCTTGAATCTGTGTTCAACTCCTGGCCCTAAGATCCTCCCTCTTTGATCTCTATTGAAGATGACAAGGAAATTATATTCAATTTGCTGGTGAATATGACTAGATCGCCCCTGTTGTAGCTTTTGCAAAGTATTATGTCATCACTCTCAACAATACAACTCTGCAAGTCTTATGCTGCTTCTACTACCAAGGACTGTGCCTCTTCTACCTCTATTGCAGCTATGCTCATCTTTGCCTCTATTGCTTTGCTTGTTGTTGAAGTCACCCCAAGCACATCAATTGCCATTACGAATACCTTTATTGTAGCTAAAGATTCTTTGTCGCCAGTCGCAAGCCACCCCTGTCTTACCTCCATTGGCTCCATGATGTAGATATCATGTTCCTTCATCACTTCACCAATAGTCTTGCCCCCTAATCATGGCTGTAGAAGATTTCCCCGCCATAGTCGTTGATGTCAAGGGCATGTGGGCAACTGGCCTTAGGTCCCCTGCCAAGTCAACTAATGGCTTCCTACCTTCACTACATAGAAGGGCCATACCTCTGCCATGAATGGTGTTGCATTGCTAATTTTTGCTATTAACGCCTTTGCAGGCCCTCTGGTTGCTGTGGCTGACCTGGGCCCCTTTTGTCGGGATGGTTCTTGCACCAAACAAGATACCATCTCTCCCTTGGGATTGCTAACCTATTTGCCCGCTTCATTTTGGAGCATGCTCTTGTTGCAAGTTTCAACCTTGCTCTCTTTTCCCAATATGCTAGTCAACCTTCTTGATCCTTACCCCTTGCCTCTCTAGTTTTGCAACCTTTACTCCTTTCGTCAAGATGAATTGAGCCCTTTCATCTCATCTTGCAAATAACCCAAACCCTTACCCTTTTCTTGTTTCAAAACATAATGTTCCCTCTGGGGAGTTGTCTCTTCTTATGTAATCAACCCAGCCTTGCAAACCTCTTACTTTTTTTGTGCTGCGGTCTTGCCTAAATCAAACTCCCCTACTTCTGCAAATTAGTCGATTTTCCTTGCACCTTTTGAAGTTGACCTTCCTGCAACCTTCTTCCTCCTGCAATCATTTTGTTTGACGTCTATGATTGCCTATCACTCCATCCGCCGTCGTGTCCCTCACATCTATCAAACCAAACCTCACCTTGCTTGATCTTTCTCCCTCTCCCCTTCACCTATTGTGGGCTTGGCATATGCCCTCAATAACCCCCTGGCCCATTCTCTTGCCTTGCTTTCTTGGCCCTTGCCCACTATTCCTTCTTCAATCCCTTGGCCCTCACCCCAGCCCCTCCTACCAATCCTACTTGGTTAGGATATCTGTTGAAAATGTGGACTGAGGTTTTCTAATTAGAATATGATTATGTTTCCTTATAAGTCTAGAGTTTTGTTTTTATTTGTTTTATATTTCCTTTTCCTACTTAGTATAGGACTTAACGAGGTTGTAACTATAAATATCCTATTGGGTCTTGTGAATAATATACTTTTAAAGGAACAATTTCTCATTACAACATGGTATTAGAGTAAGGTTTTGTTTTCATCCTACAGAGGTGTTGTAGAAATTTTTTTTTGAAGTCGTTATTCACGTGTTTGTTTTCTTTTCCGGTATCCCTGAAATGTATATTGGGTGATTAAGTGCATGTCTAGGAAAATTTTGTCTAAGGAGTCTGGTATTTAAGCGGACGGATTGTGTCCCTCCAGTCTTTCCTGAAAACTTTTCTGGTGTAATTTGGTTCAACAATATATCTATTGGAGGTTACCTGAGGAGATATTTTTCACGTGAATGAGTGAGAGTTATTCTGTAGTCAACAATAGTTCGTGATAGAAGTAATGACAACTTTTGCAAATTTGGATAGTTACAGATACTGTTTCGTAATTTTGAAAAAATTCAGGGATTTGTTTGCAATTTTCAACAATGTCAAAGACTTTTTCGTACTTTTAAAAAAATTCAGGGGGCTATTTGTAAATTTAAATAATTTCTCCTTGCGATGATGGCTGATCCCATATCTCTTTTATCTGGTACATCTGAAGAGTCTCCCATGTCTTCTATTTATAAGGATTGTGAGTTTTCTCCATTTCAGATAACCACTGTGAAACTTAATGGGACAAATTATCTTAGATGGCATCGTTTAGTTTCCCTCATTGTTGGTGTTCGTAGTCTTATTGGCCATCTTGATGGGACTTCTCAAAACCTTCCACACCTGGTTTGCAACTTTTCAAGTGATATACAGATGAATGCTTGGTCATGAGTTTTTTCATCAACTTTATTGAATCTAGCATAGCAGAGAGTTATCTCCTCCTCCCTGATGCGGCAACTATTTGGAAAATTACTAAAGATACATACTCTAGAGTTGGCAATGATGCACAATGCTTTGAACTTAGATGGAAAATCAATCAGTTACAGCAGAAGGACCTTCCTCTTTCTCTGTACTATAACACTTTTCAGAGATATTACTAGACTTTAGATTTCTATAAGAAGTTTACATTGAAGAATGCTGAAGATGCTATTGCCTATCAACAATGGGAAGATAAACAGAGAGTTTATGATTTTTTGGCAGAATTGAATATAGAATTTGATCAAATTCACACACAGATCCTTTCTAGAGAGCCTTTCCCTTCTCTGGCTCAAGCCTATGCCATGGTAGATACCGAGGACAGTCAATGGACAGCTATGGTATACACTCAAACATCTGATAGATCTACATTGGTGGCTGGTTATGGCAATAATAAATCTAGTTCTGGTAATTTTCGCCCTCCAATAAAGTGTGAGTATTGTGGAAAAGAGCGTCATACAAAGGACAAGTGTTGGAAGTTGCATGGACGTCCGACAAATTCCCGTGGAGGAGGTAAAAAGGGAATCAAGGGCAACAATCAAACATCTACAAATCAAGCCAGGTTTGACACCCTGAGTACTCTATCACCTCTTTTATGAGCTCCAACACCTTCGCCAGTTGATGTCCATACCTGACTCATCTTCTCCAGTACCGACGTCCAATGCGAGTATAGCCTCTGTCATAGTTCCCTCTGTTGATCCACAATTCCACACAGGTATTTTTGGTTGTCACAATGTCAATTTAACTTATCCCTCCTAGGGAATCGACTCTGGGGCAACCGACCATATGACAGGCTCATCTACTTTGTTTCATACTTATTCTTCTACCCCTAATGCTCAGGATGTTCGAACGGCTGATGGGTGTCTCTCCCCTATTTCTGGGAAAAGATCTATTATCTGTTCGCCTTCTCTTACCTTATCTAATGTTATGCATGTTCATAAGTTTTCGGCTAATCTTTTATCTATTAGTAGCCTTACTCATGATATGAATTGCAAAATAACTTTCTTTCCTTCTCATTGTGTGTTTCAAGACTTGGAAATGGGGCTTACGATTGGCAGTGGTAAACAGAAAGGGGGGCTTTACTTAATGGATGGGTCCCCATCAACTCTTTCTACGGTCTTTAGTTCCACTTCTTCTGCACTTTTTACCTTATTACAATGGCATAGTTGTCTTGGCCACGTTCCTTTACCTATTTTGTCCAAATTATTTCTTGATCTAATTAAAAGGTGTAATTTGAATGATTTTTAATTGTGAGGCATGTATTTTGGCCAAACAGATTAGGCACGTAGTAAAATTTCTTTTTCAGTCATTCACTCTGATGTGTGGGTGTCTGTATCTGGTCATAGATGGTTTGTTACCTTTATTGACTGTTGTACTAGGACCACATGGGTTTACTTCACCAAAAAAGTGACGTTTTCTCGTGCTTTCAAAATTTTAATAATATGATTAGGACTAGTTTGGGGCGACAGTCAAAATCCTTCGTACGGATAACGGAACTGAGTACTTGGGTGGCCCATTTCCTTCCTACATAGCATTAGCAAACCATGGCATCATACACCAAACTAGTTGCGTCGACACTCCACCTCAAAATGGGGTTGCTGAATGCAAGAATAAACATCTACTTGAGGTAGCACGTTCCTTCATGTTTTCTATGCATGTGCCTCTTCGATTTTTGGGTGAAGCCGTTCTTACTGCGGCATATATAATTAACCGAATGCCTTCCCGAGTCTTAGACCAATGCTGTCCCCTTGAGGTTCTTTTAGGTACAACAGTTTTTACAGTCTTACCTAAGGTTTTTGGATGTGTTGCCTTTATCTGGAACTACCATGTTCATGGAAAGTTAGATCCTCGTGGGTTAAAGTACATTTTCTTGGGTTATCCTCCTACACAGAAGGGATATAAGTGTTATCATCCTAGTTCTTGTCGTTTTTTCTTCTCTATGGATGTTGTGTTTCAGGAACAAATTCCTTATTTTTCCCCTACACCTCTTCAGGGAGAGAGTTTTAGTGAAGAGGTTCCAATGTTAATTCCTCCTTTCGATATTTCTCTTGAGATTCCTGCAGATGATCCTCCTTTGGAAGATGAAATGACCGGATAGAAACAGCTAGTGGATGATATACAGGGGGAGACTAGACCTTTAAAAACCTATAAAAAAAAGTAACAAGTGACCCCTTCTGAACCAAGTCAGTCAAAAGCTTTGGTTCCTGGCCCTGAACAATCCGTTCCTTCAGGTGAGTCTGTCTTTGACCCTTCTTCTAATCCTACTTTGGACTTACCAATTGCATTAAGAAAGTAGCCTCGAACTTGCACCAAACATCCTATTTCCAATTATGTTTCATATCAGTCTTTATCTCCAGAATTTCAAAGTTTTATTTCCTCTTTGTCCTTTACTTTTATTCTTAACACTTGGCAGGAGACATTATCTTACTCAAACTGGAAAGAAGCTATGGATGAGGAAATGCAAGCTCGAAAAAAAACAAAATGTGGGACTTGGTGACTTTGCCTATAGGAAATCAGACTGTTGGGTGCAAATGAGTGTTTGTGATCAAGTACAAGGTAGATGGGACTGTTGAAAGGTACAAGGCAAGATTGGTGGCCAAAGGTTTCACGCAGACTTATGGCGTTGACTACTAGGAAACATTTGCCCCCGTTGCCAAGATGAACACAGTTTGTACTATTATTTCATGTGCAATTAATAAAGGGTGGAGTTTACAACAATTAGATGTGAAGAATGTTTTTTTGCATGGAGAACTCCAAGAAGAGGTATATATGGATATGCCACCTGGATATTCTACTACAGAGACTTATAGGAAAGTGTGCAAATTAAAGAGGGTTTTATATGGGTTGAAGCGATCTCCAAGAGCGTGGTTTGGAAGGTTCCATAAGGCAATGATGTCTAATGGCTATAAGCAGAGCAATGCATACCACACTTTGTTTATTAAAAGAGACCACACTACTATAATTTTAGTATATGTGGATGATATTGTGATCACAGGCAGTAGTGAGGATGATATTTCAGCATTAAAGATTTTTTGGGAACTGAATTTGAGATCAAAGATATAGGAAAACTAAGATATTTCCTAGGTTTAGAGTTGGCATATTCTACTAGTAGTGTATCTCTATCCCAGAGGAAGTATACATTGGATCTTCTTGAGGAAACTGAAATGCTAGGATGTAAGATTGCTGAGACTCCTATTGAGCCTAACCTACACTTGAACTCAAATGAAGGAGAACCAGTTGACAAGATAAAGTATCAGAAATTAGTGGGAAAGTTGATCTATCTATCTCACACTAGACCTGACATCACATTTGTAGTTAGTCTTGTTAGCTAGTATATGCATGATCCCTATTCCTCACATTTGGATGCAGTATATTGGATCTTGAGATACTTGAAGACTACTCTAGGAAAAGGAATTTTAATTTCAGCTAATGGACAGTTGATGATTGAGGCATATACAGATGTAGACTGGGTAGGATGTCCAGATGATAGGAGGTCTACCTCTGGGTATTGTGTATATGTGGGAGGTAATCTTGTGACTTGGAGAAGCAAGAAACAGGATGTGGTTGCGTGGTCCAATGCTGAGGCCGAGTTTAGGGCGATTGCTTAAGGCATTTGTGAAGTACTATGGCTTAAAGGGCTGCTTCAAGAGGTTGGGATAGATTTGGAGGTTCCTATACAGTTATACTCAGATAGTAAGTCAGCAATCAGCATAGCTCATAACCTAGTACATCATGATAGAACTAAGCATGTTGAGATTGATAGACATTTCATCAAAGAAAAGGTTGAGGCTGGGCTGATCCATATCACTTTTGTTACTTCAAACGAGCAACGGGCTGATGTGCTCACAAAGAGCTTGAGCATGAAGATATTCAATTACATTATGAGCAAGTTAGGCATGATAAATATCTATGCTAAAACTTAAGGGGGAGTGTTGAAAACATGGACTGAGGTTTTCTAATTAGAATAGTATTATGTTTCCTAATAAGTCTAGAGTTTTATTTCTATTTGTTTTATATTTCCTTTTCCTACTTAGTATAGGACTTAACTAGGTTGTAACTATAAATACCCTATTGGGGTCTTGTGAATAATATACTTTTAGAGGAGCAATTCCTCACATTACAACAATACCCCTCCTTTGGCTTGATCCCTGATGGGTTATCCATTATGATCTATGGGCCTCTTCTCCCCTTGATCCAACCCTCCTTCTAAGACCCTCTCCCTGCTTCCCTCATTCCAATTTGGTCTGTTGCTTCCTCTTCTCTTGTCATGCTGGTGCACCCTCCCGAATTGGGGATTTCCAATCTTTTGAAGAGCTTGGCTGGCCCCTTCTCCATCTCTTGTCCCCTTAACTCCTTCAGTTGTGGGTTAGGTGGTCTCTAGTAGGGAAGACCTTTTGTTGCACGTAAGGGTGATCCAGACCCCAATAACTCAACTCCATGATGGTCGTTGAAGAAGCGACCACACTACCAAGCTGATGGAGATTTCCTTATTTATGTCACGTCACGTCTGCAATAAAGAAAAAGGAATAGATTACATTTTGCCTAGTATTTCTGAGTTTTTTTTTCCTGCTGCTTGCCATTACTGCGTTGCTGTAAGGCTCGGTGCTGATTGTTGAGGCTCTGTTTCTTCTTTGCTTTTGGTTGGGCTTTGCTCTTGTTCCCCCCCTTCACTTATCTCCTTTGGTCAATGAATTTATTTACTCATCCAAAAAAATTGTAGATAATATCAATTGATTATTTTCAAAGCAGATACATGACTATGTGATTATCATTGGATTGCAAAGATATCTGGATCCAGTCATCCGGACTAGATATTTGATTATCCAAGTAAATGTATGATTTAATGGATATGAATTCAAATCAAATCCAGATTTCCAAATATCCATGTATGACTCTAGCACTTGTCAGTTGACTGTTAACCCTCTACTGTTGGGCATGCAGGTGGGAAAAATCATTTACGGGTTCATCCAAAGTTTCTTCACTCAAATGCAACTTCCCATAAGTGGGCTTTTGGTGGTAGGCAGAATTGGCATGTCTACTTCATTTCCTACACTATATTCCGAATTGTGCATTCCACTTGTGTTCATGTTGACTTCCACTTCTTGTTCCCTTTCCTTGCAGCAATAGCTGAGCTTCTGGATAATGCAATTGATGAGGTTTGTTATTTATCTTGAGGATCTCTTTATTGTTCTCTTGTTCCCTTCCCCTTGTTTCTAAGACCCTTATTTTCCTGTGCCACTTCTGACGATAGAAAGTGTAGAAAATCTAGAAAAGAAAATACTTGTTTTCTTTGTCTGTCTAATAGAAAGTTTGTGCTGTCAACTGGGCTGGTGAATATAGTGACCTATTTTTGCTTTCTTTCAAATGAGATTTCGGAAATAGAAAATTGCAGTTGAGTCAATGCTGTTGACATGCCTTATCAGTTACTACTTTATGTCTTAGATATCCACTCTGCATTTCTTTTGTATTTGAGCTATTTCTTGTTCTGTCACTACTCTTTTTCATCTCTTCTTCTTCTTCTTCTTTTATTTTTTTTGGGGGGAGGGGGATTGTGAACCTATCAAATGAGTATTTCTTTGGGCTTTTAGTCAAGCTCCTCTACTTTATTTCAGTGCGTGAATATCCTTTTATGTTTTGAAATTAATGTTTGTTGCATGGAATAGATACAAAATGGGGCTACCTTTGTCATTCTAGATAGAATCTCAAATCCAAGAGACGGATGTCCAGCTTTACTAATTCAAGGTAGTCTTCTATCTGTAAGAAGTTATTACTAATAGGATTAAGTTGATGTAAATAGGAACTCATTTAGTTAATTTTGTGGTTAACACATCTTTTATGTTTTATCTGAATTTTGCTGGTCAATATACTTGTGATATGCAATGACCAGATGATGGAGGCGGCATGGATCCAGATACAATACGTCGATGTATGAGCTTTGGCTTTTCAGAAAAGAAATCAAAATCAGCCATTGGACAGTGTATGGATCCTATGCTGTTGCTCCTGCCTTCTCTTCTGATTGTTGTTTCCATTATGTTGACTGGTTGTCTTGTAGCAATACAGATGGAAATGGCTTCAAGACAAGCACTATGAGACTTGGTGCAGATGTTGTTGTCTTCAGCCGGCACAAAAAAGAGAGGTTTTCTCTTAGAAGGACATTTTCAATTGATTGTCTTAACCATTTATATTTCATGGTGTTATTTCATAATTTCAATCATATTAGCTCAAAAAAAAAAAACAGGATACCTGTATGTCCTATCAATGCCAGCATTATTTCTTCTTCTTCTTAGGAAAAAGGTTATTCGATGGGCTATCTGTGATTTTATATGGTATTTGCTTGTTTGCCTTTTTTTTCTTCTTGGTCTTTTTTGAAGTATGCGAAGGCTAAAGTTTCATTGTTCGATCAGGCCATTGCCATCTATTTTTTATCTTTTAACTCCTTTGACAACGTAACATGGAAAAACCAAAGGTTCTGCCCTCCTTCTCTAACTATCCAATCCAACTATCCAAGGACCAAGGATGAAGATCTTGGTGTGACAATGGTTTTGGCCCAAGTCGCAGTTAGAAACCAAGGTATGGCTGAGTTGGAACCTGGTATATTTTCCAGCCAACTTGAGGTGCTTTGAGGCATAGGTGTTGTTTCTAAATCTGTTTCTTTGTATACAACTCATTTCTTACCTTCTAAATACAATGCATGAGCCTTTTTCACAAAAATAAGCACTGAAAAGTTATACTAGTGGTTTTGACCCAAGCTAGATAGCATTTATTGTATTGGATAGTGGCCGGAAAGGAGGACTGATTATTTGCGCTTATCATGGATGATTCAAAAGGATGTAAATTAGGTAGAATGTGACGGAATAGCTCTCCCCTTCTTTTTTTTTTTTGGGGGGGGGGGTACATCGGCTCAAGATAAGCAGCGAAACTTCAAGACCCCAGGTAACAACACTATGCCTATTCCTTGGGGTATCTACAGGGGATTTAATGACAAGCATAGAAATCTTAGAACTGACATCCTTGTAGATAGCTTTCCAAATTTGATCCGGAGGTCTAGAATTGGAAGTCCATCTATGGAGGTTCCACTCATGCCAAATGGGGAAGTGCAGAGCAAAACCAACTCCAACATGTCACATGGAGGAGCATTTGAAATAGGACAGGACCCAACGAGCTCCAGTGTCCAAAGGGCGAGGCCTTCTACATCAATGGTAGATTGAAGCCAAAGCAAGTCGCCAAATATGCTCCGAAAAGGGCAGGCAAAGAAAAGGTGGGGGGAGATCCTCAAGGTTAGAGGGGCAAAATATGCACTGGGAGGGGATGGGGATGGGGATGAGGATGAGGCGGTGAAGACAAAAGGAATGGGTGGGGGGATGATTGGAGAAGATTCTCCAGGAAGTGAAAGCTTGCCTTGGGATGTGGCTAGGAAACCAAACATGCTTGGCCTAGGGAATAATATTGAAGGGTGATCTTATATGGTTCCAAGTTGAGGCAGTGATAAAGAGCCCATTCGAAGATGAAGCCAAATTAATTTGTCTTTGCTAGGACGGGAGGAAAAAAGGGGGACTTGGGGGGAGGAGTGGTGATGTGAACAGGGATTGACCCCCTGGCTGAATCCTAGAGTTGGCCCCAAGGTTCCTCCAAACTAGCTGGCCGAATCCCTACGGAGGGTATTATGGGGATTTCAGCCCTATTTAGTTGCAGGAATTTAATTCTAGAAATTCAGTTCTAATATTAGAGTCCAATATTGTTAAGAACTTTTAATTTGAGTTAGCAGTTGAGTGTCGTGTCCTAAGGAATCCTTTTTCAAGTGAGATTCCTTTAGATTAGGGTTTTAGTTAAATAGAATTTAGTATGTGTCATTTAGAGTTTTAAGTTACTTAGAATTTTAATTCAGCATGTGTCAATTAGGTTCCATTATATCTTTTAACTTTTATTTCAATGGTTGTGATTAATGTGGTGGGGTACTAATCTATAAAGGAATCCCACTTAGTGTTATGGTCTCTTAGTAGGCTGTAAATAGCCTATTCTTTCCTTGCATTCATTAAGTCTGGATTAATAAATTGTTCAGGCTCCTATTGGGTAAGACCTGCGGTACCAGAGATTCTTATTTATCAACAGTCCGCGATCCTGCAAGCCAGCAACACCACGCTAATTCAACACCAAGTACCAGCAGCCTCCCCACCCCCTCCCACAGGCAAACCAGCCCCCCCCAACCGCAAGCCTCCCCCCCCCTCTGTCTATGCAACTACCAGACTGCCAACCCGCTGCCGCACACAGCAGCAGCACCCCAGCCCCTAACACCCTAGATCCCCCCCCACCCGCAAACCCAAGCAGCAACCCCACCATCCCCCACACCTTGTGGCACCCCTCTCCCTTCTCTTTCTTTCTTCTGCCCTCTCTCTGTGTCTCTTATTTCTTGCGGCAGAAATGAAAAAGGCAGAAAACCAGAAAACAGAAAAAAGAAAAGAAAGAAAAGAAGTAGAAGAAGAAAATAGGAGAAAAGAAGAGGAAAAAAGAAAGAAAAGAGAAGAGGAAGGAAAAGATCCAATGAAGATTTCTCAAGATCCAGTGCATATTGACCAATCCCTAGGTTTACCCTTTTCCAAATTATCCCATCCCTATTTAGAATCCCATCTCTATTTAGCAATATTATCCTTTCCACCTAGATTTGACGATTATTTACTAGAAAGGGAAACCAGAAACCCTAACCCAAAATGGGCACCCAAAGGGGGGGGCAGGGTGATAAAACGCAGGGGAGGGGGGGGGAGGGGGAGGGTGCGATCTGGTTGAAAGGGAGAAGCACGTAGGGCGGATGCTTGCTGGATTGAAGGAAGAAGAGGGAGAATTTCAAAGATCTGAACAACCGCAAGACCACCAAAAGGACCCACGCACTCCAGGCGCAAATACAAAAAACATCTAGACAAGTTACCAAGAAAGAGAGGCCTAGAGCCACAAAGAATTAAGAAGTGGGATTTCTTAATGGATTAGAATCCCACCACATTAATCAGAACCGTGGAAATAAACATTAAAAGATCTAATGGACCTAATTGTCACATGCTGAAATAAAACGTAAGTAACTAAAACATAGCCAGCAAATAATTTAATTAAAACTCTAGTTGACATGCACTGGACTAAGGACTCTTACTCAGCTACTAACTCAAATTAAGACTTCTTAACAAGATTGCACTCTCAAATTAAAACTGGGTTTTGGAATTAATTCCAGCAACTAGATAGGGCTGAAAATGCCTAAAAATTCCCTATGAGGGTTTGGCCAGCTAGTTTGGAGGGACTTTGGGGCCCACTCTAAGATTCAGCTAGGGGATTCAATCTGTGTTCACATCAGTTCTCCCCTTTGGATAACATTCATCTCCTGATGAATATGCTGATCGAATGCTCTTGGTTTGATGCACTGGAAATTTTTGTGTGGACTTGTCCTTGCATCTTGTAGTGGGGAGGACGTAGTAAATACCTTGTTGTTGGTATTGCCCCAAGACTGAATTCTGGTATGGTAGGATTGGTGGGGATGAAGTCCTCAATCCTAGGGGCTTGTTTGTCAAAAGCCCCAAGAGGAAAGATGAAGTTAGTGCTCTGGGAATCCTTTGTTGTCACTGCCTTTGTCAGTATTGTAGCCAGAGCATGGAGAATCCTGGTAGCATTTCTTCTAAGAAAAATTTTGAGACCCAAGGGAGGGCCTGTCTCGCAAGGAATAAGGGCTGATGTAGCCTTGATGTCTGTGCGCAGCATTACCTTCTTTGTGGTGCTTAGGACACGGGATCTTCAGTGGGGTGGGTACCTCCTTACTCACAACTCTAACTGGTGCTGCTGATTTGGCTCTGTTTCTGCATTTTGTGGGAGCACCTTCGTCAACTGTTAAGCCTTGTCATTAAAAACTTGAGTCACCCTCTTGTTATCCACTGCCTTAGCCTTAGGGTCACCATTGAACTTTTCTAGCATGGCTATAGTGGGCATGGACAGCAATTGTACTCCTTATGTCATCTCTCTAGGACCTTGATATTGCTCCAAGTAGGCTACCTTGTCGTTGGAATCTCCTAGGGCTACCTCTGGTGGTGGCCATGGAGTCTCTTGATCAGAAATTCATTGATGAAAGTTGGGGGCAGCAAGTCACTTTCTTTGAGAACACTCTCTGGCTAAGTGATCTTCATCAAAACAACCTCAAGGGTTGATGGTTTTACCTTCCTCTGGTACTATCTCTGGATTGAAGCTTCTGGCAAGGTTGGGGGAGGCCCACTATCTGGAAGAGGGAGTTTGGCCTTGCTTGTGTGGTCACTTATGGTGCTGTTCTTTCTCTTGTAAAGCCTCCTGGATTGAATCTTCTGGCATTAACTGTTCATGGTATGGAAGGGGCTTGACTTTAAGCTGAACTTCCGGAGTGGGACCTTCAATTTCTTGAGATGTAGAGCTAGGACTAAGCTCCCTTGGAAGTTAGAACCAAATTCTGTGCCCTTCTTTTTCTACCTTCCTCTTGCATATTCAAGGGAAGGAACACAAGATTATTCCCCCATGCCTAAATTACAAGTATTTTCCCGCATATGGATGTTTACATCATTATCATAAAGCCACGATCTACTCAAAATTACCTCAGTCTCTCTCTTGGAAATTACATCACACCAAGCCTCGTCAACATAGGCATGCAAACTAATGGGAACTAGGCATCTGAATTTTACCCCAATAATTTAGTGGTTGAGGAGTCCCAACTGTGTAAGGATTAGGATTGGGATGTTCTTACATTGGTAATTTGGCCTCCTGTACAAATGATTCAGATGTGGCATTGATGTTGCACCCATTGTCAATGATGGCTCTAACCACAGATCTACCAGCCCACAAATGTGTATGGAAAAGGCTGCACCTCCACTTCATCATCGGATTCAGTAACAAGAAATTTTGAAAGAATGCTGATTGTAAACATTCAATATGGGGATTGTCTGTTAATTCTTCTGTGGCTTTGGTTAGTACTGGTTCATCTTATGAGGGTATTGGGGTTTGTGTTGGTCCGGTTGGGCTGAATCTGGGAGGGAAGGTTACTAGGGTTAAGGGAAAGATGTTTTTCAAGTTTGGGACAGATCTATTGCTTAGATTGCCTTAGATCTGACCTTGAAATTTAGGTCTAGGACAAAGTCTGAAAATTGCAGAAAAATTCCAGAAAAATAGAAGAAGGGGTGATAAGGGTGTTAGGTTTTGCTGGAACTGCAGCTCTGATACCAGTTGATGTGAACCCAATTCTAGGGTTAGGATTTCTAAGAGGACTTCCCTAGAATTTAGGATTCGCTCATTATCTTCCAGCAAATTAATGGGATGATGTAAGGAACCAAGGGTGATTCTAAGGCTATTACGGGTTAAGATTTAATCTAAAATTATATGGGAAAGTTCTGTTATCACAAATCAGATGGGTTGGGATAATTTGGGGAAAGGGAATTAGGGTTTTATCAAATCCTTATGGGATTGTTTTGGGATTTCCAAAATCAACATGGGATGTAATAAGTCTGCCTACTCAATCTGCGGTTGGTTACGGGTAGGTTTTAGGGATGTTCTTGGGATGGTTTTGTCTGTGGGATTTGGGTAACAGAAAGTGAAAGTATTGTTTGGGGAAATTTTAGGGTTTTAAGAAACCCTTAATGGGGAAAACTTTGGAGGGAAAACGGTACAACTTGTGGGATGGGATGAAGATCTTGGGCAATATTTCTTTTCTTTCTTTTTTCTTTTGTCCTTCCTTTTTTCTTTCTTTCTTTTCTGCCACAAGTCAGTGGGGGGACGGAGAGAGGGCCGGGAGAGATTGGAAGGGGGTGCCGGGGGGTTGCTGCCAAGGTGCGGCAGGGGGTAGGGGTTCTAAGGCTGCGCAGAACAGGGGATGGGGCTGGGGTTGCTGAAACTGCAGGGGAAGGGGAGGGGAGTGGTTGCAATGAAGCTAGGGGAGTGGGGAAGGTTGTGCGTGACTGGTTTAAAAGGGGGAAGCTGCTGTAGTGTGCTGGATTGCAGGAGGAAGAGGGAGAATTCAGAGATCTAAGCAACTGCAAGGTCCTACCTGAATTGGACCCTGCTGCACTTTCCTTGGCTGCAAATACCAATAATTTTTATCCATCCAGACATGAATTTATAAAGAAAGAGTAGGCCTTAATTTATAGCCTACTAAAAGAACTTAACACTAAGTGGGATTCCTTTGTAGGTTAGGATCCCAACACATTAATCACAACCATTGAAATAAACATTAAAATATCTAATGTACCCTGATTGACACATGGTGAAATAAAACTCTAAGTAGCACATGCTAAATTCAATTTAATTAAAACTATAATTGACATGTGCTGGAAAAAGTACTCTTACTCAACTACTAACTTAATTACTAACTCAAGTTAAGACTTCTTATCAGATTTGGACTCTAAAATTAAAACTGAGTTTCTAGAATTAATTACAGCAACTAAGTGGCGCTGAAAATGCCTAAAATACCCTCCATAAGGGTTTGGCTTGCTAGTTTGGAGGGTCCTTGTGGCCGACTCTAAGATTCGGTTGGGGGGACAATCTGTGTTCGCATCTGGGCTCCTTGGTAAATGCTGGCCAAGAAGAAGAAGAAATTCTTCATTACCAAAAGGAATGGATCTTGATGGATGTGAGTTTGTGACTTTTGCTCGCAAGTCAATTTGTGGCATTGTTGGTGAGGTTTCCTGGTGCTGCTATCAATCATATCTTGATGGAGCATGACACATGAATTTTATAAGATAGTCCTCTAGCTTTCTAGATCCTATTGAGGATTTTGAAGTGCATCTCTGATTCTCCTTTGATGTGAGTACCAAGTTGTCTTAGTCCCCCTTTGTATTGTGGATGATTCTCCAACGAACAATATTATTGTCGTGTCTTGAGGCTTCTCCATTTTCTTACTGCAGCCCTTGTCCCCACAGTTGAAAGTTGAGTTTTGCTTTGCTCTGTACTGTTCTCCCGTATTGTTTCTTCTCTTTCCGCCATTACAGGGACTCCTTGCATCTCGTCTCTTTTGATAATGAGTTCTTTCTTCAACTAAAAAAGTGTGAAAATTGGAATAAATCTGATGAACTTTATAGGTCTATTAATTTTTGTTAGGTGGGTTGTCCAATTAGAGCTTGAGCAAATTTGACCTGGGACATTGTCCTTTTAACTGGGGCTTGTTAAATGTGGCTGTTGGATTGTTATGCCATCTCTTTCATTATGTACTTTTTCCTTTTCCCATCTTTGCAAAAGATTTTTGACATTGTTTTCTAAGAACAATTTGGCAAATGAAAAAGATCCTGGCTTGCCAACCTGTAAATGGTTGTCTTATTGATAGTTGAAATTTTTATCTCTTTTTATCTTTCACTATTTTAATTAAGCTTCGTGATCCTCATTGTTGCATTTTGTTGTCAGGATGTTCACCCAGAGTATTGGTCTCCTCTCTTATACTTTCTTGAGACAAATGGGTTATGACAGAATAGTGGTACCCATGGTAAATCTGGCATCAGAGTTTCTGCTTACTTTGAAAATTGGGTCTTTCCTTTTATTGACTAATTTTAACTGGACTAATTTTAACTGGATTCAATTCATTGAGTTTTGCATTAGGAAGTTTATAATCATTACTAGGCACTGCATTGTTCATTACTAGTGAAGACTTATCCTAAGGTGAACTGAAATTCCACAAGAAATTATTGGTTTTGACTTTGGTTCTCATAGTAGTGCTCTTTGTGGAAGTTTATGGAAGTCCATGGAAGTATTGAAAATAATAACAAAAAACCTATAGAAGTGGACACACAGACACACCCACACACCCACCCACCCACCAGTTTCAACAGACTGGATTGATTTAGATTTGTTTGTGTTGAGAAACCTCATAATTTCCCTGTTCTAATATTTAACATGATGACTTGAATTATTACTTATAAAAATACTACAGATTGATCGACTGGGGATACTGATAAAATGTACTTTATTGGATGTAGGTGGATTATGAGTTCAACCCATCAACTGGAACATGGGGAATCTTACCTCGCTATGGTGGAGAGCATCATATGTCCAATCTGTCCATGCTGCTACAGTGGTCTCCATATGCAACACAAGAGGAATTGCTGAGCCAAGTAAGTAGTGTTAAGTGGCTACTCTATATTCCTATTCCAGTTTGATCCATTATTGTCAAGGCAAAGGTTACCGAAGGTGGATGGCAGACACCTAGGTTACACCTACTATGCCATAACGAAAGGAATAAGGTTTTAATGTAATACTACCCATTTAGTTTACAAGTATCACTGCAATATAGCCAATTTATAACACTTATTTGGTGTATGTTAGGCTATTTTTATTTGTATTGCATTGTTAGGTTGGGATTCTAGATGAAACGTGAGGTTTTGAATATCATACTCAAGGTTTTCGGTATTGGTATCTGGGGACATGACACCACTTAGCAAGATGAGATGATTTGTGGGGCAACATGATATGCTTAGCACCAAGGTTTAAAATCTCACGAGTTGAATCATGGTCTGAAATGACCTTGGCGATATGAAACATGGTCCGAAACGAGATTCAGTTTACTGATTGAATCTCCAAGAAATCTATCTGAGATCTTGACGGAATGCGGTGAAATTTCAAAAATTTCAAAGGGTTGTATAATATAAATTATAATTTGTAATTTTTAAATTATAACTGAGATTTGACAACTTCTTAGTATTTATTCTTGTATTTTAATGGAAAGTTTTAAGGTTTTTTTGTATATTCATGTTTAGATTTGTGAAAATACATGATTCAGTTTCATCCACAATCCACATATAGCTGGGCATGTGCGAATCAAGAATACCAGTTTGTGTTAGGTTTTAGTAAAAAATAATGTTGCCATTTATTGGCCTCAAATCTGTACACAAAAAATAAAATCCAAACGCTGCCTAAAACCCACCAAAACACTCAATCAAGACATGGTACAATATTGTACCATGCTTTGCCGAGATTTCAGTGAAATCTCAGTATTTGTTGTCGAGACGAGATGAGATTTTGAACAATGCTTGGTACATAGCATCTAGAGTATTAACTCTCGAGTTGTAACTTGTAACTTCGGTGATTGTATTATCATTTGAACTTTGTAATTTGATCTATGAACATGTGTAATATATTATATTTTTTGAACTTTTGAGCATTAATGTGAGAGTATGTGATGTGTACAATAGGCCATTTTGAGTTTTCACTTCAATATAGCAGTTCCCAACTTGGGGTTCAAGGTGGAACTCACATTTACACTATTTTTTTCATACGATCTGAGGCCACTTAATAGTCTGGGCAGCAAGTTTAGCCCCAAATGGCCCTAATACCTCTCGAGTTGGAGCCTTGAGTTCAAAGAAGAAGAAAAAAATCCTACCCATTTGTTGGCATCTCATGCTGCAATACTTTTCCCCCATGGGTCCTGTACCATGATGCTTGATGAGTCACTTGATTTTGCTTCTTCTATCTTAGCACCCATACACAAAAGCATCCTTATGCCTAAGACTTTTCTAGATTTTACATAAAAAGAGAGATACCCATGTGGTTAATTGTTAACACTTCTGGATTTTGTGAGCAGTTTAATGACATGGGACATCATGGAACAAAAGTTGTCATATACAATCTATGGTACAATGATGACGGAGATATGGAGCTTGATTTTGATTCTGATCCTGAGGTTAAACTCCATGCCCTATTTGTGCAATTTTATTCTGAAATAGCTTTTGCATGTCCCTGTTCACAGTTGAGGTGAATCTTGAATCAGATGTTAGGTTGACCATGTGTGCTTTTCACCTTCTTTTTGGTTATGCTTTACAGCTGCACCCATTGTTAATCCTATTGATTGTTGCAGGATATTCTAATTAGGGGTGGTCAGAGAAAAGTTCGGTCAGCTGGTCGTCAGCTTACAGCAATAGGTGAACAACACATTGCCAACCGATTCCATTATTCTCTTCGTGTAAGTTTCATGCTGCTCTGGAATTTATATGCCAGAGATCATCGAGGAAAAAAGTAGTTGAAGGGAACTAAAAAAGGAAAAAAAAAAAAAACCAGAAGATGGCCGTTCCTGCTTAATTCTGATCTTATTCAAACTTCACAGGTATATTCATCTTTCTTGTACCTGCGGATACCAGAGAGTTTCAGAATTATACTGCGTGGTCGAGTTGTTATGCATTACATTATCGCTAATGATCTGAAATTTCCCGAGTGCATCCTCTACAGACCTCAAGTTGGTGGAAATATGGAGGTTTGTATTGTACTGCATTGTACTTGATTTGTCACTCTGTTACTTGCTATAGCTGAGCAAGATGTTAAAGCTTATTGTTCAAATCTTATGTTGATGTAGTCTTAATTAATCCAGTGTAACTGCCTTTTTATACTTTGAAAATCTGGGAATATATATGCTTTGATCATTCTTTTGATCCATGCCTTAATCCCTAATTCCCTACATGGGTTTTAACTGTAATGGTCAATAGTGTGAGAACTAGAAAAACATGTTTCAGTACAAGGTAGTCCAGAATATGATGATGCATATGATTATCTACCGTACTTGAAGTCTTGAACTGAGAGCCAATATCTTAATTTTAGGTAGCTGTTCGGTCATGAAATGTGCATTGCATCTGTTGCATGTGGGGCCACTCACTGCAAAACCAAGTATTTTCTAATGGATCCAGCATTTCTAATCAGCATGTGGACGGACTTTCTGTATATGGCTTCATATTGACATTTTGTTTTGTATGAGATTGAGATTTTGTAGTTGAATTCTCTTTTTGTTGCATGTGAGTTCTAGTCTCAGTGTGTCTTCATATGCACACATTCATTGTACTCTATTATCCTGGATGTCTTCTGTTACTGCTATTCCTGATGTGTCGCCTGCTGTTTGACGGTTCAGACTCCAATCCTTACGACAATAGGGTTCCTAAAAGATGCTCCAGCTGTACATATCCATGGGTTCAATGTCTACCACAAGAACCGTCTTATATTGGTAATGTTTTTTCCTCTCTATATAAGACTTAGAATTTCACAGAAAAAAGTTTACTGCTCTATTTATTTATTATTACTTAATAATTAAAACTGTTATGAAAAGCTTTGTATATTATATGAGAATTCGTATTTACCATGGTTGAGAAGATTTTTCTTTTGTTTTATTTGTCAGATTTAGGTAGCCATTTACATGACTTGGCAAGAGCATTAGCCAAAATGGCTGCTTTTGTTGGCATGGAAATTGATCTGTTGGTATCTTGAATCACATAGGTGTTTTGTACAAGGTTTTGATAAAGTTTAATGAAATCCACTGATATTTACAACGTCATTGGAGTTTTTCACCCGGGATGAGAGATTGGTTCGTGATGAGCCTTAGGAAGAGGAGATCAGTGACTTTATACACAGATGATAGATTGGAAACAGTACTTCACAATTAGATATGTAGTGGGAGGTTTTAAAGTACATGAGGGAGCACCTTTACAAAGAGCAACTGGCATCTGGAGGAGGATCTGTAGTATCAGCATGTGGATCAGGGAGGACCTGTTTAGGGGCACTAGAGTGGGCTACAGGGGAGGTCTCCGTCTATATACCAGCACAGGACAAAGCTTTACTTAAATAGAAGGAAGCGGGGAAACAGGAGGGGCTGTAAGCTTGGTTGGCAAGATATACCTTGGAGAACTCTTCTAAAGTAGAGTAATATGGTATCCTCAAAATGTATAACGTCAGCACTAACAATTGATGATTGGAGATAGGATCAAGAGATCAATATCTTCTCTTTGTAAGAATACCCAAGAAAAATATGTGTTGTAGCACGAGGGGAAAGTTTTTCAATTCCAGGTTGCAAAACATGGACAAAACACACCCAAAAATGCATGATGATAGAGTAAACAACATAGCGTTAAGTTAAAGTATATCCAGTGGGACTTTGTCGTTGAGCACTGAAGAAGGAATATGGTTAATTAGAGAAGATGAAATAAGGATTGCACCTCACAGGAAATGTTTTGAAAGTTTCATTTGGAACATAATAGAATGAGCTATGTCCAAAAGGTGACGGTTCTTGCACTTGGTTATCCCATTTTATTGGGGGATATGAGAGCAACTTATTTCATGTATTATTCCCTTGGAGGAGCAAAAATCTGAAGTTTCTCTTTGAACATATTCAAGAGCATTGTTAAAGAGAAGGATTTTAATAAAAGCAATCAAATTGGTTTTTTTTTCATTATTAATATTCTAAAATACATGGACAAATTGAGATTGATCCCTTAACATAGAAACCCAAGTTAGCCTAGAATGGTCATAGACAAAGCTCACAACAACAACAACAACAATGACAATCTTTTACCAACTGTGATCAGCTTTATTGGATCCTTGCGTTCCAATGAGGTCTAAGCTATGCATTTCCTGTCTCACTACTTCTCTTAAGGTTATCTTAGGTCTGCCCCTAGTTTCTTAATACCTTCGATGTGAATTAAATCGCTTCTCCTTACAAGGGCATTTAAAGGCGTCGTTGAACATGGTTGTGCCACCTCAATCGACTTTCTCATAGCTACCCCTAGACTAGATCTAATATGATCGTTCATTATCGTATCCTTCCTAGTTTTGCCACTCATTCATCTTAGCATCTTCATTTCTGCTACATTGAGTTTATCTATATAATCCTCTTAGTATCCCAACACTCCACACCATGCATCATGGCTGGTCATAAGATGGTCTTACAAAATTTTCCTGAGCTTTAAAGGAATATGTCGATCATGCAAGAACCCAGATGCTCCTCTCCACTTCATCCACCAAGTTGTGAGTTATCAAAATTACCCCTGTAGTATGACTCAGTATTACAATAGTACCACTAGGTAAAAATGGGATCATTAGTTGGTTGTGGTGATCCAACCTAGTAATAAATGCTATGATGAAATTTAGATGTGGCAAAGTTGAACGCAAGATTCCAAATTTTCTTGGATTGAAGTGTCAAGAGAATACAGCAGTGCTTCTGAGCTTGTGAAACATAAGCCCCCAATAGAGTGGAATAGTGGACAGGACATCTATTTAGTTGATGCCAAGTAGTTTGGTATGGCGTAGAATTGAGTTAAAGGAGTATGTGTATGTAATTGAGTTTTTCTAACTAGACTGTAGATCAGCATTTTTGTTTGATGCAAGTACTGAATCTTTATGGCTTGTCATGGCAGAGGAAGTATATTATGTCTTAGTTTTACTTGCTGTTTGTTCTAAACTCATATTGACGTTGCCTCATTCCTAACCATTTCTTTCCTCAACTCTTTCTTCACAGCCATTTTGGAATGTTGTTAATCAGACCAATAGTAGAGGCAGAGGTGTTGTTGGTGAGTAGCTTTTTTTCACGCATGAAGTTTGAGAGTCATGAATGTCTGATTGCATTTACATTCATTTTGAGATGCAAGTGAATGATTTATTAGCATTCTCATAGGCGTCTTGGAGGCAAATTTTATTGAACCTACCCATAATAAACAAGATTTTGAGAAGACTTCTCTTTTTCAAAAGCTCGAGTCCCGCTTAAAGCAAATGACTCTTGAATATTGGTAAGCTTTTTTTATTTTTTTTAATCATCTGAAATCATATTAAATTTTTTTTTGGTTTAATCATGTTAGGAGCAAATTTTTTTCTCTCACATTTGCTAATTGCATAAAATGTTCATTCCTCCGATATATTAAGGGTTAAGAGGAAATCAAGGTAGCCTCGCAGTATTCTGGTTTTCTCTTTCTATTCATTCACTAATTATGCACAACCTCAATCGCTTATAATTAAGTAGTTTTTCACTCAATTATTCTTAGTTAATGCACTTATGAATTTTGGCAGGAATATTCATTGTGGATTGATTGGATATGTTCAAAATAAATCTCATTTGCCAGTGATACCCCAGGGCTCACCTCAATCGAGGACACATGGTCTTCAAAATGTTGTTACAAATCATGGTACCCCTGTTATTGATAGTTCAAGAGTAGCTTCTGAAGGTGAAGCCCCTCAAGGTACAGCCGGAAGTCCAAGTCTTATTTCAGTGGAAAAATATGGATACAATCAGTTGGAAACTCTCAGATTAGCCTTCAAAATGGCAACTGCTCAAATAATTCTCTTAGCTTTAATAATCTTTTTCCTAATTTTGTTTATTTTTTATTTTATTGGTATACCTTCCTCCTTTTCCCCTCAGCATGCAATGACGATGTTGTATTGGACATTTACCAACTATAATAATATGACCATATGATATGTAAACAGCTTTACCCATAAAAAGGAAGAATCATGATAATATGGTTGAACAACAGAGGACGAAAGTAGCAGCAAGATCAAGAGAAGATCTAATTGATGCCATGCAGAATACAGCAACACAGGTTTGAGTTAGTTGACTCTACAATCTGTTATTTCACTTTTATCAGTAATAAGAATGCCATTTTAATATCTTAAGTTGATGCCATCATATGAGATCCTGATAACTATAGTTTTTGCACCTATGATAATCTCTTTTTATTGGCTAGGATATTCTAAATATGTTTGAAATGAGGAATCCTCATTTCCAAGGGATTCTTTCATTGCTGAACAAATATGTAAATTGGCAATATTGAGCATTTTTTGTGGTTGTCTTTTCTATCCAAATGTAGCAAAATGGTGAGACATTGTGGGCATATTATTTATTCGGTGGAAGAACTGTCCTAAGACAACCACTCAGCCTATTCCAACTATTTGGGGTGGACTGCATGAACCCTTACTCCAGTCAGCTTCTTTTGAGGTTAATACTAGATAAAGGGCCTAAGTTGTGCATGTCTTTCCTCACGACTTCTCATAGACTCATTTTAGGGCTGCCTTGGCTCCTTTAACTCCTTCAGTCTTACCCAAAACACTTCTCCATGCTGGTGCATCCAAAGGCCTCTGTTCAACATTGCATGCCACCCCAATTGACTTTCTTGTAGCTTATCATGCATCAGAGGCTTTGGTGCTACTCTTTAATCAAATATAATATTATTATTCCTTACTTTACCTTTGGTAGTCTTGCTACACATCCATCTCAACATCCCCGTCTCAACTAGACAAAGTTTGTCTATATGTTGGTTTTAACTATCCATCATTCCACAACATACATCATATCTGGTCATATAACTGTTTTATAAAAATTTTCCTTTAAGCTTTAAAGGAATATGTTGATTTAAAAAACACTATGGATGTACTGCCACTCGCTCCATCCTATTAATTCTTTGTGAAGTATCACCTTCCATATCCTCTTTTTCTTATTTATGATTGGGCTTAAGTATCTAAAGTAATCACTTTGCCTAATCTCCCTCTATCAATTTTCACTATCTGATATCTTTCTTAGTACTTACGCTTCTTATACTTCATCTTCAATATATGTACCTTAAATTATTCAATTCCAAGGTTTATCTCAAAAAACTACTTTATGGTACTAACCATAATGTTGTCTCATTAATGATCCACCAATACAATATCATCAGAAAAAATAAATAAATAAATAAATACAACCAAAGTATCTCATCTTGGATGTCTCTGGGTAATTCGTCCATGATAAGTGCAAACAAATAAGGACTAAGCTGATCCTTGATGTAACCTAGTTGTTATTGGGAATTTACTACCTTGACCTCCAATAGTTCTTATGTTAATCACCATACCATCATACATAACTTTCATTAAAAACAGTCATACCTAGTGCACATGGATCCCATGTTTAGTAGGCTCTAGGTGTCCCCACATATTTAATTGTAACACTACACTTCTCTAGTACTTCAGAGCCACACTAGAAAAAAAAAGATGGAAATGAAACACTATAGTGTAGGATAAGGTTACAACTTCTTTATCAATTTCTTTATCTCCTAAACCCCAAAATATGGTACGAAATTTCATTTCGTTTTTGAAATTTCTCCAGAATTATGCCGAATATGGTATAGGTTTGTATTGTGTTTCAATGCCATGTTTTAGTGGGTTATAGGTTTTTTTGGTCTGGTTTTTGGTGTGTAGCCTAATTTGAGGCCAATAAACACAATGGAAGTATTATTTTTGCCTAAGACCTAACCCAAAATGGTGTTCTTGATCCGCACATGCTAGACTATATGCGGGCAAAATTGGAAATCTAAAACATGCATTTTTACAAATGTAAATATGGATATTGTGCAAGATAACACTATATTTTTTATTAAAATGTTACAAAAAAATACAAGAACAAATAGAACTCAATAGATATGAGTAGGAGTGTAGAATTCAGTACCCGGTTAAAAGTTACCATGAATGATGTATAACATTAAATGAATGAATTACAATGAATAAAATACATCATACAAGATATCAGAAGTCCACAATAACAAATATGCACAATGAATGAGACCTAATCTAATCTAATCAAATTTACTATATCAAGCTGGATCCATCCCTTGAGTCATGGAGGAGTACTCTGAATGCTAGACATAAGCATGCATTGACATGGTACGGATAAAGTTATCCATGTAGTTTGTCACTACCCTTCTATAGGTAGCATCATCAACATAAAGTAGATATCCTACCCTAGGGAATGTATTGCACTGCCATGAACTTAACACAGTCATGGAACTGGCATAATTGGGTGTGCTGGTCTGGCTGATATTAAAAAATGGAGTCCATAAATGATGCACCTAATCCATCCCCATACTCATGCAGACGTGCTACTGGAATCAGCAGAGGAACCACCGTGTGCTCCACCATATCCATATCCATAGTCATAAGCCCTGTACGGTATAGGCCCTTGGAATTTCAAATTTTCACCCAACTTTTCAGCAAAATTTCACTGAAATTGCAGATTTCAATTTCAACATGCATTTCGTTTTGGCCAGCTTGAAAATTTTGAAATCTAGTGAAATTTTGCCAAATTTTGCAAAAATTTAGTGCTATGCCCCAAAACACTAAATCTCATGTTCTCTGTTATCTTTTGAAGTTAGTTACATATGAATTCTGGATCAGATTAGGATTGCAGAAAATTCAGAACTGCATGTACTTGTTATTGGAGGAAATGGCAAACAAAAAAAAATTGCAATAAGAGTGATGCCCAGGCTTCACACTGCAAGGGTGATAGGAAGGATCAAAACACCAGCCAACCTTGATCAACCACAAGGTTCCTTGATTTAAGTTTAACACAAGTGATTTCTCCATGGAAGGAGGAGAAAACAAAGATAAAGCTTTTCATTAATGAAATATTCAGGTACATTGTTGGCCTCTCTTAAAAACTTTTTTATAAACTCAAAATTTAATTCCTACTGCCTTGATCTAACATAAGATTCCTTCATCGAACAAAAATGGTTTCTTCATGCAAGGAAGAGAAACAATGAAAACTTTTCAAACGGGTGAACTCCCGTGTGTAATTCATAGAGGACTAAAAATTGACTACTGAAGGAAAGGTCTGACCCAACTCTTAACTAATTAGGAAACCTAAACTGGTCAGGAAACTGAAATGATGATGGAATGGACGTTGACTGAACTAATCCGATAGGCCTAGACTGTACTTGTGTTTTAGACCCAAAACAATTAAGAAAACATGGGATCTGAGGGCCAGCACTTAAATAATCCAATTCAATGCTCATTTCCAATAAGATGAACCCTATTTAGGTGATGACTTGCATCAGTTTGTTAGGGTTGGCTTGATGCTCAATTCTTCATAAAATGCTGGGCTTGGTTGAGGAAACCCTGAAGCTTCATACTAGTTAAATAAATTTGATGAGTCCTTGCATGCTTGGCAATTAGGCTTAGCTGAAGGTTGTTTGATAGGGTCAAGAGTTTTGTATTGGTGAAACCCACTCCAGTCCTTGCCTGTTAACATCTTGAATTCTGAGCCCTTAATCTGCTAACCATGGTCTTTATTTAGAATCGCATTAGCCATTGCTTCTTATTGTCTCCTTTCTAGCTATCTCGCTGAAAATGCTTTAGTTCTGTATCTGCATTCTTGTACACTTAGCCAAGATAGCCATATGGCCTACATCTGGAAAAAAAAAATTATTGAATTATTTTTGGAATTTCTTAAATTTCGCCTTTTCTTTTTTCATCCTAGCAGAGGTTGAGTTCTCATCTTTGACAAAGCATTCTTTTTTGGTGACTTCCCTTCTTAGCAGCCTGAAAATTATATAGAGAATCAGGAGCAAGATCAAGAGTCCATTGTTCTGTTACAAGAAAACAAGAAGCTCCGGGCACAGTAAGTGTGAAATACATCTCCTTGGTTTTTAAATGCATGCTTTTAAGTTTCTATTCAGCACATAGGCTGTATCACTCTAGGTAGTAGTAGATAATAGGCCTGAATTAAGATCCTAATAACACTATCCTTGCTGGGTATGCAGTCAAGGAGTAACAAGTTACAGCTAACTGATTTCTTTGGTTTTGTTGTCAACCAATTAGTTACATATTTGTTCAAACCAAACTCCAGGATAGGGCATTTGAAAGTGCATATTGTCCTAATTAATATCAATTGAATATGGGATTAAATAGATTGGAAGTTTCGCCCTTCACTTTTTGAAGCTGCCTGACAACTGATTTGCAAACTTAGACATTAATTTACAAGGAACCAAAGATAACTCTGATAATTAACTTTTACTTTTGTGCGCTTTGCTTTTTCAGGTGCTCAGAATATGAGAAACGGTCAGAACAACTTTATCTCAAGGTACTTAGCACATTAATATTACTTCTTTTACATCTGATGAAACAGTGGTGCTGAGTAGTTTTTTGTAACTTTGAAAATTTACAATCATAGAAAAGATGTTTGCAATATCGCTTGGGACAAGGTTTCTCTGTGGGGCAAGTGTAGGACCCAATGGGAACGTGCACAACCACATCAACAAGGCAGTTGTCTCTGTTGGTGCATGGTGCACCCTCTTCCACGGAGAACTTTATTTTGGTTTACTTCAAACAAATTAATTTTCAAAAACAGTTGCAGTAAATCTATAGAGATGAATATTTTCATGCTGATCCATCTCAACATGTTTACTTGGTAAAATTTTGGTGGCATCTTCTACTTTCTTGTACGTAGAATAAGAAAGTAGAAGCTAAGTTGCTTTAAAAATGATTGTGTAGGTATTATAGGTTATTTTTGTATTTTGAGCACTTAGTTGCTGAGGGTCGTTTATTTTCATTTATCTGCTAGGTGCAACAACTCAAAAGTGACCTAGAAGAGGCCCAACGGGAGTACAAAAGGCTTTCTGGCTGAATCACAAGCAATGGATTCAGTAAAGGTGGAGGACAATAGGTGCAATGGTGGATTCCCCCTCCCACTCCAAACGTGCTAATTCATTTTATTTTTTATTGATGGGTTTTATGTATTTTGAGCACTTTGTTGTGGGGGGTCATTATTTTCGTTTCTCTTCATAGGCACATCAGCTCAAAAGTGAGCTAGAAGAAGTTCCAAGTAATGTCGCAAGCCTTTTGGCCAAATCACAAGGGAAGAATCTAGTAAATGTGGAGAACCAGGTGAAAAATGGTGAATTATCCCCTCTCATGTTCGCCATTCCGTCTTTCTTTTTAAATCATTTGTTAGTTGAAATGAGTTTTCTGTAAGAATGCCAATGTATCAGAAATTAGGGTGTTGTTGCACTTGTGGAGGGGTAGGGGATCACAGAGTCAAGTTTTTCCAGTAATATGTTGTACAAAATGTAGAAACAAATTGTTGTTGCCATTGATCTGAAAATGGAATTATCTTAGCACTCTTTCAGGGTAAATTGATAGCCTCAGATCTTTCTTCCCACCTCTTAATCTGTTCTTTTTTTCAGGCATGTCAACATATTGCTTGAAGTTTTTTTATATTCTTGCCCTCTAAGCATTTGTGGGGATCATACTGTGACTCAGTTGCAACCACAGTTTGAAGGAGGGTATCCATCCGATGCCGTAATACCAGATCAGTGATTTTGATACAAACAGATAAGATGATAAACTGGGGTATGACATTGGTACTCTCAGATGGAAGAGAACATTTGATACAAAGGATATGTATTGAATGTGGTTCGGTTTTAGAATTGGCTGATACTCTCTCTGGGAATCTGATACTGTGCAGTTCAAACTCTGTTGCCACTGGACATGTTGGACTTAAGAGTATTCGAATTGAGTTTCATCACTCCTTTTTGGAAGGGTTAGCAAGAGAAACCAGCACCCCTGGTCGGCCTCATGTATATGGTCAGAAGATTATATTGTGGTTGGAGATCAACTTGTTAGTGCTTTGAAATTCCAGGGATCTGCTGAGAAGTTGAAAGTTGTTAGGATGTTGGCATGCATGTCACTTACTTCGAGTTCGAGGGAAATTGAAAAGGTGGAAAGATTGTATCTTCTCTTTTATCTAGCTCACATTATTTATCCATCCGGTGGATATGTAAGAAAGGTCCTCATTACAATTATACAGGAATCAGATCTGAGTAACAGGTGTTTAATTTTCTTTTGGTAAATCAGCATCTACTGGGAAGAGCATGAATTTCACAAGAAATCCTGGTCCGGGCTCTCCTTGATAGGAAATCTGCGACATGATTCTGGTCCCTAGAGATTACGTTAAAATTTGAACTTATAAATTCCTCTTTCACAGATCTAATTACAGGTGTTTGTTCTGTCTGTAAGGTAATACTGGTGTTTTTCCGGAGATTTTGGATGTGGCATTCTAGGTTTTGAAATGCAAAAGAAATCTAGACGAACCATACTAGGTCCGAGCTGGGTTGGATTTTTGCAATCCCAAATCCAATCCTATATAATATAATCTAAGTCTATCCCTGCCCTGAGCTGGGTTGGATTTTTGCAATCCCAAACCCAACCCTATATAATATAATCTAAGTCTATCCCTGCCCTGATCCTACTTCAGGCCAATGATTATTGTCCATAACTCTAAGTCCTAGAGGGTCAAGTTAAGTCCATTTCTGCCCTGATTGGCATGTCCCTATTGGCCTTGTCTCTGGCCCTAGCCTTGATTGGACCTATACTTAACCCTCGCCCTGATTGACCTGATACTTGGCTCTGGCCTTGATCTATTGAAATCAAGCATCATAAACAAAATTAAGGCTAGGGTCAAGGCTAAAAATTGGCTCTGGCCTTGATCTATTGAAATCAAGCATCATAAACAAAATTAAGGCTAGGGTCAAGGCTAAAAATCCGGCTATAAAGGTGTGAAATCATGGATCAGATGGTCATTCCTGTTGATGCACAAAGAATGAATTTCGCCCCCCAAACAGGGCCTAACCGAGAGTTAAATGGTGCCGAAAACGAAATGTCGCCGGAAAATCGGATTTTGCGAACCAAACAAAATTGCCGGATAGGCTTGCCGATCGTTGAAGGATATACACAGGTGGGCTGTTTTTGCTGGATCGTTGAAAGAGATGAAGAAGAAGAAAGAAAGAAATAAAAAAAGAAAAAAAAACACAGTGGACAGACTTGCGCGCGACCATCAAAGGGCCAAAATTTTTAGCGCGAACCATCCATTAGGTTGCAGCGGCGTCGACAAGAAGCTGAACCAAAACCTGACTGAAGCGTTGAACAGTCTATTATTAAATAAAACACGTTGAAGAGTTTTGTTTATAAAAGGGGAAAAGATGCTGTTGCTTTATTCCAAAAAGGTGCCTTGACAATCATGGATCAGATGGTCAGTTTCCTGTTGATGCAAGTTTGCCTGAAAACCAAAATGGGGATGGGGTGGATGGGGCCATTTATTGGTTGTATCAGCTGATACATCATTATTACTGGTTCCTGATTCTAAGTAACTTTTAGGAGAAAGATTACATCAGAGAGTTAAAGAAAACCAAGGCATTCAATTATTATCAGAGTTCGATATGATTACCAATGCCTAAGCCCCCATTTTTCTGGTAATATACCAGTATCTAAGACCTTACTTGCACGCTTAATTTCAATTATAATTTGTTGGATTCAATTTGCAATCGAAGTGTATTACGCTGGAATAGAAGGGTTTGGTCTCAATCTCGTTAGAAATCTATCAATTCCCTTAATCAGAAGCCTAATTTTATCTAAAAATTGCCACCTGTAGACCAATGAAACTTCTGGGTAAGATCAAGGTCAAGTCCAGGGAGGTTGAGTGGTCAACTCGCACCTTCCAGGGATCCTCTTAACAACCTATATAATTAAATTCTTGATACACTACTAATCACCATTATTAACCAAAAACCTAACTCTGTGTTTGTAAGTGTAAAAAATTTATCATTCGGGTTGAAAAAGCTTCTCTCCATGTGGGTGGCGGATCCAAATCCAACCTTCCTAGCCAGTGGTCGAACTCCGACCACTGGCTCTCACATTCTATTGGTTGATACAACACTCTCTCGTCTGGGTGCCTCATAAAATCGATGTCAATGGGTGAAGAGATACTCGATCTTTTTGTTTCTCATCATCATTTCTAATTCGTATGATAATAATTAGAAAGACCCACCAAATGGCTTGTTTGTGCACTCAAGGTAGGACCACAAATCGTGAAATATATCTCAGATGTAAGTGCCCCTATCCCCCTTCAAATTTGGCCCATTATTGATGATATTAGATATATATCATCAACGTTGTTGGGTTTTACCGACACCCTTGCCCTGAAGCCCTCGGCGGTTTCGTGCCCAATCGAATGGCTCTGTTCCTCTAGGTGGTTATTAAAGCTATGCTTGGCCTCTCCTCTTGCACGCAATGAATAAACTACTTGATTACCCAAAAAAAAAAAAAATGGGGGACCACAAATCAAAAAGGCATTGATTCATAAATCATAAGGCCGAAACTGGTTTTTATACATAAATCTACACTAGAAGGCACAGTTAGCCGATCTTAGCTATTCTGCAGAAGAAACAATTCTTATGTTAGCATCAGTCCAAGTCATATCAACATGTAAAAGCCGAGTTCATTTTTTTCACCCCTGATCTGCTATCTTCAACAACCTCAACTACAAGTAACACGTGGATCTGACGGTGAAATCCACTTGATTGTATTTGACTTTACAATTGGATGCTTTGCATGCTTTCTTGAGAAGTTCTTATCATCCTTAATCGGCAACAAATTGAGTACCTTTGGCTTTTAAATGAAATCAGGAACTATTTTTCTATTTCTGTGCACACGTTTTGATCTATTATTGATCTTTGTTGGTTAAAGTCAATAGTTTTTTCCCAGCACGACATGATTTATACCCATCACTTTGTCGGCTGCAACTATGATTATTGGCGACTGTCTATATTCTCAGTGCACTTTGAGTAACAAAAATGCAGATGTGGTGGTACCCCATTTTCTATGAAGATCCCATAGGACCATTCGAACATGACATGTTCTTGAATTCTTGTACCCATTTAGTTTGGTTGTTGGACATTTTTTGGTGGTGATTCAAAAGGAGAAATTAGTGAAACCTAGGGTCTGGGTTTTTACAAGAAGTACCCCTTGATTGTTTCCCATATCTGCAATCCCTCTTGTCTTAAGAGTGGGATGAGGATATGAGCTTAGCAGGTTTGTACTTCTGGTGATTAGCTTTCCGTAGTATTGTAGTAGAAGACACTACATATATCGGGTGTTATTCAGCAAGGTGAAATGTGTGGGAGGGTTTTTGTAATTTCTTCATCAATGTTGTTTAGCTATGAATGTAGCCCATCTTGGGTTAACTACATAATCCTTGTAATGGAAGACAACCAATTCCAATTTCAGCCACAAATCCTTTATTCAAAGTAATGAACTTACGTACAATTTGTAGGTAGATTGCCACCTCAGTTTTGCTTCCTTGATCTTCTACCAAGTGTATGAAAAAATGTGTATGAGAACAAGAAATCATACAAACATTAACAAAAATCAGAAGAAAGAAATTAGAAGTCAAGGAACTCCCCTAATCTGCTGTGATCTCCATTGCTCCCATTTTCATTTTGAGTTGGAAAATACACGTATTAGTTGGATATTGTTTCTCTTGTGAATGAACCCGAGACATGGAGTTCACTTTCCAGTAATCTCCATTTCGCTTCATGTCATCTCCATATACCCATTGGTCCTCTTCTTTCGAATGCTCGAATCCAGCATTATCTGAATTAGAAACCGAGACTTTTGTCCAGTTTAACCAGATCCTTAGCATGGTATACAGCATTATCAAGCATATCACTGTGGAAGTAAAGACAATGGCTACTACAATGCCAATAACTGAGGTATTTGATAGCCTCTTTTTCCCAGAGCTCGGTGATTCTGAACATGAAACCAGTGGCAGGCCACAGAGGTTTTCATTACCCAAGAAGGAACTGACAGGGAATCCTGATAAAGTTGAAGGAAGCTGACCGTGGAGAAAATTTCTTGATAAATTTAGCATTTGGAGACTGCTTAGTTTGCCTATTGCTGAAGGCACTTCTCCTTGGAGTTGATTGAAAGAGAGGTCTAGTCTCTCTAACATTACCAGGTTTCCCAGAGCTGAAGGGATGTCTCCTGATAAGTGATTTCTACTGAGGTCCAATATCTCTTGTAGCTCAGTAAGCTTTCCTAACTCAGATGGTATGGTGCCCGTCAAGAAATTCTCAGACAGCCTCAATGCATAAAGACTCGTACACTGCTGAATTGTGGAAGGAATTGGACCACTCAAATTGTTGCTTTGAAGATTAAGGACATTCAGACTTGTAAGGTTTCCAATGTCTGGTGGGATCTTGCCTGAGAGATTGTTACCACAGATAGAAAGCTTCAGTAGTTTTGAGCATTTTCCAACCTCTGTAGGTATATCCCCATTGAAGCTATTGGATGACAGATCAAGCTCTCCGAGAGCTTGCAAGTTTCCTAACCATGAAGGGATTGTGCCTGTCAACTGATTATCATTGAGAATGAGATGTTCCAATTGCTCACAGTTGGATAGTTCAAGTGGCAATTTTCCTGTGAGGTTGTTTGACGATAAATCAAGAAAGGTGAGCTCTGTAAGTTGCCCAAGTTCAGGAGGGATGCCTCCAATTAGGTGGTTTTGTCCAAGCCGGAGACGGAATATTTCTCTTGACTCAGAAAGTCTAGAAGGAATAGGTCCTGAGAAGCTGTTATTGGTTAAATCTAATATGATCAGGCTTCTAGAACCAGAGAGGGGGTGTATGCTCCCACTAAACTTGTTGTTAGAAAAATTAATAATGGTGAGATTTTTCATAAGGAAGAGAGAATCAGGAAGAGGACCTTCAAGGGAGTTGTTGTACAAACTGAAGATTCTGAGCTGTGTAAGAAATTTGAAAGTTGGAGGCAGTGACCCGGTGAGTCTATTATCAGCCATGGCCATTGTCTGAAGCTTCCTGCAGTAGCCCAAGCTTGGTGGCATGGGGCCTGACAAGTCATTCTGCCTCAGTTGAAGGAAAACAAGATTCTGAAGCTTCCCGATTGTTGCTGGTATAGACCCCGTGAAATCATTTCCAAAGAAATCAATCTCTTTCAAACTTGAGCAGTTCATTAGCTCTCTTGGTATACTCCCTGACAAACTGTTTTCATAGAGATACAGAACAGTTAGTCTCTGTAGTTTTCCAATTTCTCTTGGAATTCTTCCTGTGAGACTGTTGTGGAACAGAAATACAGTTTCTAAGTAACTCAAATTTCCAATCTGACATGGTATTGCTCCGGTAAAGCTGTTGTTGTTGAGTTTAAGATCTGTGAGATTCTGGAGACCGTCTATGCTGGAAGGGATCTCTCCTTTGAGGCCATTGTCTGAAAGGTCCAATTGTTTAAGTGAATAACAGTCAAGAAGCTCCAATGGAATTGTGCCAGAGAGGTGATTTTGATTGAGAAATAACTGCTGTAGATTGGAATTACTGATGCAGATGTTGCTTGGGATCCCACCTGCAAAAGAATTCTCAGATAGAACCAGAGATTCTAGATTCCTCAGTTGGCTGTTGAGGATATTGATTGCTCCTGAGAAGTTGTTTTTTGACAAGTCTAGGATCTCCAGCTGACTCAACTGATTTATCTCCGAGGGAATTTCGCCATTCAACCTGTTCCCAAGCAAATTCAAGTACTTCAAGTTGAAAAGATTACCCAACTCAATTGGAATGGTACCAGAAAGGCTGTTGTTTGCCAGGTTTAGAATCTCTAGAGCCTTAAGCTTGCTCGTTGAAACAGGGATTTCTCCTTTAAGCATATTATTTGCTACTGAGAAGACTTGAAGCTCTGTGCAGCCACCAATCTCTTCAGGTATGAAGCCACTGAGACTGTTCTGCTGCAAATTTAGAGAATTCAGATGCCTCAAATAACCAATTTCTACTGGAATGCTTCCACTTATTTGTGAAGAAGCAAGACCCAGCACCCTCAAATCACTCAGGTTTCCTAGGTGAGGGGTAATTTCACCAGTCAACAGGTTATCTCCCAATCTAAGAACTTGCAGTTTCTTCAAGAAACCAATCTCTTCAGGAATCTTGCCACCAAGAAAATTTGAATACAGATGTAGTTCCTTGAGATTTTGAAGCTGTCCAAGCTCAGGAGGAATTGAACCATTGAGGAAATTCGAGGAAAGATCAAGAACTTGAAGAGAAGTAAGATGCGAGAAGTCAGGTGAGATCAAACCATATAATCCTGCTCCAGAGAGATGCAGACCCACAACATTTGTGAGATCATCTGAACATTGCAGGCCTGTCCAGCTGCAGATACCATTTCCTGGAGACCAATTTCCAAGAACTCCTTGAGGATCAATCAACTGCAATTTAATTCTCAGAAACCAGTAGCTGTCCGCTGGCGCAATTCCCCGAGTAACAGTAAGAAAAGCACCAAATACGGATAAAAACAGCATCGAATGACACATTTGAATCCTACCCATTGCAGAACTTATATTCAAGTTCACAATATGCAGGTGGTGGAATGCTAAAACTGGGAAACTTACAGCACCTCCACGAAGGGAATTCAGTTTACGTAGAAAACTGAGAGCATGAACAACAGGAGCTTTGCTAATGAAATGAACACGAAAGACAGGAAACAAAAAGAAGCAATATGAAATTAAGGAAAAGATTCGAAGGCAATGCAAATTTTAAACTTAGTGGGGTGATGAAATCTTATAGTCTAAATAGTTCTTTTCATAAGTAGACTTTTCTTATCAGTTTGTAAAGAGACAGAAAACTACAGAGAAAAGTTTTGACTTTAACAAAGATTCTGCTAAACTCTCTTAACTCTTGTAATTTCAAATTTTAGTTTAGAAACTATTTATCAAGTGTAGGTGGCTTTTGGAGAAGGGATAAGATAAAGAAGTTTATAAAAGTTTATGTGCTCAGTATTGCAGGAAAAAACAGAACTAAAAGCAGACGAAACCCACTCGTTTTCCAGCTGAAAATCATGAAAAGTGGGCCTTAATCTAAAGCTTTAATCCGTCTTGTTCTTGTTTTACATTGATGAAAATCTCTGCCTATGTTAGTCTATAGGGTGTCCTCTTCCATCATATCATTTTTCCTCATTTTTGTGAGCTTTCTCTATGGTGAGGCAAATTCATGTGGGCTAAGCTGGAATTTGACTTTAAAGAGATGGAATCAATGGATTCAACATTTTTCAACTGAATGGGTACAGAACCATTATCAGCTAGAGTAAATGCATGTATATATATCATGATATTTGGGACATACCTTTCACATTGGGTTAGTGTGCATTGCACCCTTATTTGGTCCCCTAAGTTTAACTAAGTTTATGGAGTAGTTGTTACATATGAAAGATTCCAGTTTATGATGAAACACCAAACAAACGAAGACAAATTGGTTCACTTCATCAAAGTATTCTTTCTGATTCCGTAATTGATTTTCCTAGCCTTCTTTTTGTGCCTTTATATCTTTAACATTCCTTGTTTTATCAGGCTTGCTTGGATTGGCCGTTTGAAGGTATATGCACAATGGATGTCCCTATCAGAAACCCATAAGAAGAAACAAAGCCTACTTAACGCCTGGAATAATATTAGTTAGAACTTACTCACTTAGAACCTATTCTGAGTTTTGCTTGCCGTGTCTCTCTCATGGTTTGAGGTATCAGAATTGGATTGGTTGATTCTGTATGGATGCCAAATCAATGATAAAGAAACAAAGGAGGGCAAAATAGTAAAATAATCAAATCAGAATCTTACGGTTAAAAATCGATTTGGCCAATCCCATATCAATGTTGACGAAGATTAATACTGATATCAACACCAAAACTAACATCCTCTGCTGTGCACGACATTGCAATTATATGCTAAATAAGTGGCTGAGAAAACTTGAGGATTTTTTTGAATTCAAAATTAAATATTTAATCACAGCCTTCTATTTAGTATATAAGTACATTGCTGTGCACAACAGATGATTTTTTTCCTAAGATATGTGTATCTTGTGCTATCATAAGATGAGATTACCAAGTACCAACGCTATAGGCATGGACAAAATGCCACCTGCTCCAAAATTTTGTAAGAGTATTGAATGTTTCTTTAATTTGTAATATAACATCACAAGAGAGAAATGGTAAGAAAGAGAAGCAAAATGCCAAAGGAGAAGGTTCATAATTGGGGAATTTCGTATAAATGTAATACATATTGTTAAATAGTATAGCGTATCTGTAAAGAGAAAAATAAAATTAGTTTTCTGAACAACTATTGTCTTCTTCTATTCTTCTTCATTGTTGTAGTTTTTTTTTTAAGATCTAAGTTGACATTCTATGCAAGTGTAAGTGTTTACCTACAAGTTGAGATAGAAAATATTATACAACAGAGATGAGCCATAGTGAACCGGAATTAACCTTGGTTGATTCGAAGCCCCAGTTGAACGACCCATCCGATCTGTTCCAGTTCTTGAATCTATGGTTCAACCTCCTGGTTGGTTAACAGAGTGTAGCTAATGTGATCATAGAATATAATCTTTAAGAGTAATTTAGGCAGTTCAGCCGGTTGTGATAAAATCTTGCTGGGTTTAGCTGAAATCATGCGTAGACCCGGTTGTCTATCGACCGAACCTGGTCTGATACTGATTGGTCTATCAAACCGGTAGTTGGTTACAGGTTATGAATTTCTTGTCCCTACTAATCATCGATGACTTAATAAGATAATGTTGACTTAATTATCTCAATCTGTTATAAAAAAATAATGGGGCCTTATCATTTATTGATTAAGGAGATAGTAGTTGACTTTAGTTGGATACCTTCCATGTTCATACAATTTAGCTTTTGGTAACCAACTCTTTCTGTACTGTTCTGTATGGCATTGGCCACATGACCACAGAGGGAATAATGGTGGTTAATATGGAAAAGGAAAAGGTGCTGGAGATGCTAGCAACTCCCTCTCTTCCCTCTTTGAAATAATGTCTTTTCCAATTAACTGTGGATAGAAAACAAATAGTTTGGAAAGCAGGGAAGGTATATTTTAATAATGAAAGTTGATAGGTGAAAGTAAAATTACACCTGATTCAAGTTTATCATGAGAGAGACGCTTATGAAGTTCAGAATTAGGCAACTTTCAGTACTGACACAGCATTGGCTCATTTAATCATTTGGCTCGTTAAAGAGTTAACATAGTCAATGGCCATCTTAAGAGAGATTCTGTAACTGAAACAGACCCACAACCTCTGAAGTCATACTCTGCTTGTACCCTCAATTGCTTCACTGCAGATGCTGAGTTTACATAATGAAATCTAGTCTAACCATATAAGTCACAAACTAAACTAGAACTGAAATAGAAACCCACTTCAGAAGTGCAACCATACTGCTGGTCTGAAGCATTGGAGCAGAGATAACCAGTTCATTGACTAGTAAATTAGATGGTTAAACCATGTTACCCCTGCTCAGAAGCAACAGCCCATGATGGCCTTGAGTGCAGCAAAATCCACCCCCAAACAAGCACATTCAAATTAATGGTATTCCAGATTTTCCTTTTTGGTAGAATTAATGGTATTCCAGATTGAGTAGGAGGAAAAGCTACTTCAGTGAAATAAGGCAGAGTATGGTTTGACAAATTTATAAGAAAATCACTCACCACTAGAGTAACAAGAAAGTAATAACTGGGTAACGCAAATTGTTTCTTACATCACGTCTAAAGACACTGGGAACTCTGGTAACACCTCTCTAGTTGGCCTCATATTTATAGTGTTAGTTTAGCTCTTAACTATCCACACACGCCCCCCCCCCCCCCCCCCCCCCACAAAAAAAAAAAACACTCAGGAGAACAATCTCTCTGCCAACCTTAAAGTTTCTGCATTGAAGCCCCTAAATGGGTGCTGCACACCCACAAGTTAAAGCTCCTCGAAATATTATATTGAAACAGATTCCAGTGTATCAAGTCTCAAATACAACCTCACAAAATCAATGCAGAAATCTAGGGGGCAAGAGCCTGATATTTCAGTTTTTGTTAAACTATTATTTGCAATGTAACTCATCTTCCTTCTATCTGAGAATCTGATGATCCAGAAAGGCTTGAAGTAGATAGTGTGGATAGCAAATGGGAGCCTTCACCTTCTTCATTTGTTTCCATTGCTGAAACATCCAAAAATGGTGGGCTGGTTGGGTAAAGCTCCAATTGATCCCTACTGCTTCTCAGCAATTCCACAACCTTCACCATCGTCGGACGATAACCTGGTGTGGCTTGTGTACACAATAGTCCCACAAGCACCACATGAAGGATCTCATCTTTTACTCTGTCCTCATAGAAACATCTGTCTATAATTTTGAGAAGTGTGTTGTCCTTGTAATTGGTCCATATCTGAAAATGAAGTACATAAGAAAGAATTTAAGCACCATAACACCTGTAAGCTAGGGAGCAGTAACAGTCAAGGTTTTCTTGGGAGTAAATAGTTAATATGAACCAGATCTTCTATAGTACCCAATTTGAATTTTCCTAGAATGCACATTGAGTTCACCATACTTAATGCGAGAAAAATTAGAAATGAGAAAAGCTTCATATGAGTAACCTGTTAAATTTGTAGGTACACAACTCTGGTATGACATATACAGGCATCGTTCTAAATAGAATACGAGACAAGTGAAACAATTTTCATTTAGTATCAATAACGACGTAGCCTTATCCCAACTTAATGGTTCGGATGCATGGATCCTAGAAGAGAAATCATATTACATAGAAAGTAAAGATGCAGGAGCATACAACATCAACCCTGCCAAGCCACATTCTGCTTCTTAACTGCCCAACACACTGCTTCAACATCAATGACATCGTAGTCCAATTAAATGGAGTTGACCACATGGGTCTTTGCTCTCCAGTCAACTCTAATTGGGGGTTATACCAAGGAGAAGGCCTCTTACACTTCTTCTCAAATGGCAATGTTGGCAAGCCAAGAAAAGGGGGGGAAATTACAAAAGTTTGAATTTGACAGGAGAGACAGAAATAGAAGAAAGACACATAAATTAACTGATTTTGTCATAAAAGCTGTCTCATTTGTTCTTTTCTTGGCTACCAAATATATGCTTACTATCCATGTCCAAAATCCAACTGGCATAGAACCATCTAATATGTCTTGCATCAATCATAAGTGCTCCCCCCCCCCCCCCCCCCCCAAAAAAAAAAGCCACCCAACAAGAACCCCATAAGAAACTGCAAACTAAAGAGATCTTAATTTGTGTAAACTTCCAAATGACTCACAATAAGAAAAAGTCCATAATGGAGTTAGATAATGTGATTATGAAACAATTCCATACCCTTGCTAAAAATGAATTCCCCGCCTGGGATCCCACGCAACTGCTGCACCTTCTTCCAGTCACTATTTCAAGAATCAAAACTCCAAAGCTGTAAATGTCGGCCTTCTCGGTCAGGTGGCCATGCACAACGTACTCAGGAGCCATATATCCCCTGCAATCACTTTCTACTCTCAATACAAAGATCACATAAGTAAATGAAGAATTGAAAATATACCAAATTAGATTAGGATTGTTACTTTAAAATTTGAAATCTAAGGACTGTTTTGATGCAGGTTAAGAAGCACAATTATATGTTCTCAAAAAAAATGCATTCAATCTCAGGTAACAAAGACTAATTGACCAATACATTGATATCTTACAGAGTTCCTGCTACTCCAGTGCTAAGATGGGTTAGATCCTCTCCAAACAATCTTGCAAGGCCAAAATCTGTTATCTTGGGCTTGAATTTATCATCTAGAAGAATATTACTTGCTTTGATATCCCTATGGATGATTCGGATTTCAGACTCCTCATGGAGATAAGAGAGGCCCTCTGCCACTCCTTGAATAATATCTAATCTCTTTTCCCAGTCCAGAACTTTTGCTCGATTTGTGTCTGTGTCATTGAAATCAGATTAAGAATCAAACAATGTAGATAAAATCTAAACCACTAAAAATCAACAGCAACTAATCTCTTAGATCTACATATCCATGCTTATGTTCCACTAGTACCACCTTTCTACCTGCTAGTGATCCTTTAATTCCTTGTGAGAACTTTCTTCATTGACTTTGTGGATGAAATACCTCTATACATGCTAGCAGTTCTAGAAAATGAATCCGAAGTACAAGCAAAGTTTGATTGGCAAAACATACCAAATATAAACTCATCCAGGCTCTTGTTGAAGTAATACTCGTAAACAAGCAGGCTTTCAGGGCCATCAGCGCTGCAACCGAGCAATTTCACTAGATTTTTGTGGCGGAGGCGGTTGACCAGATCCACTTCATTTAAAAACTGACTAATCCATTGTCTTGTATTCAGAAACAACCTTTTTACAGCGACTTCTCTTCCATCAGGAAGAACCCCCTGCATCATATTAAAAAGCATGAAAAGAAAGAGCAATTATAAATGTGGTCAAAGTGTCAGACCTGGCAGATTAAGATTTCTTCATAGATTTGTTCGACCTTGTAAACTGTTCCATAGCTACCCTGGCCAAGCTTGTTGAATGGGTCAAAATTCCTTGTAGCCTTTCTCAATTCCTGGTATCTGAAATTCAGCTTGGACTGAGCAATGGCAGTGGAGACTCCTGATCCATAAACATCTACAAATAATACAACACATAAGAATCCCTTCCATGTGAAAATATTGGCTCCTTAGTTCAGATCAAATCTTTTCTCCTCTGCCACTTACCGTTAAGAGTGTTGGAACCTGAATTGCGCAAATATGCCTTGGCTTTCCAAATCCCAATCCCACTTAAGAGTAGAAAAACTCCAATAGTAGGACCAATGATAATCCATAAGGTCATATGGTTCCCTGGAAACAAACTTTATTTAAACTTAAACAAACAAAACTACAAATTTAGCAAAGCATAGAATTTTCTTTTCTGTAGAAGAGCTAAATGCATATATAAACAGATAAAGATAAGTAAGACATAACTCATTTATTGATTGTGATTCTTTTCTTTTCTTTTTCTTTTTTTCTCTTTTTTTCTTTTGGGAGAAATATAGATTGTGATTCTACCATTAATAAATTATGCAACTAATTTTGATGAAATCCTCGGATTAATTTTATGAGTTCTGACGGAAATAACACCTTTTATCATCATAATCTAAATTCAGTGAATATAAGGGATGCAGATAGATCACTGTAGGCTGTTCTTTCCTCCAACAGCAATGCCTTATTTTTATTCTTCAATTGGAATATGAAACTGACAGAAACAACCCAAACCAATTACACCAAGAAAACCTAGATTTTAAATAACAGAGTTGATAAATCAAGACTACAGGATAATGATCCCATTTTTCTCCTCGCCACTTCTTTTATGTGCATGTGCTCAAGCACGGGTTTTATGAGTCTCTCAAATTCTTGCAATAGTTTCGATGTTTGTCTTACTCTCAGATTTTTGGTGGTGTCCTAAACGAGAAATTTTGTGAGGTCAGTGATAGTAGCAGAGAGCTTGAATCAACTTGACTAGCAGGGTAGCCAAGTGAAAAGTGAGATTTGGGGATTTCAAGTAAGGGCTTTCTAAAGAGAGTTCTTGTGGCATCTTTTGGGTGTTGTTGAGAGATCTCCATCTTATTTTCTTCATTCATTTATTTAATCATTTTCATCTTCATTTTCATCTTCACCCTTGGATTTAGCACATCATATTGGTGCATGAACCATGCAAATCTCTGCATTATACTTGCTCTACTTTCGGTTTTCTAGGAAATTCTTGGTGTTTGAGTAGCACTTTGTTACTGCATGATTCTCTTTCCTTTTAATGTTAATATCCTATTGGTCATATTAAACGATAAACAAAAGCTGTCACAACAAACAAAGATCCAAGTATACCTGATGAACCTGAGGTGCTTGAATTTGAGTTCCAAAACATGCTAGTTGAATACCTCAGATAACAGCCAGCATTAAGTGACCGGCCTTCAGCACCTGGAGAACATGAAATGACCGAAGATGCAGCAGCTTTAAGGCAAGTATTGCATTTATCGTTTTCCAAATTCTCCCAGCATTGTGCAAGAGCAAAGACAGACAAATTAGAGCTTGAAATTGACCCAACTGCAAAGCCCTTGCTCTTAATAGCTTTTGTACTCACATTTCCAACTACATCTATGACAATTTGTCTAAACTTATCCGGAAGGGAACTGTTCTTACTGTAAGAGCATACTTGTGAGTCCTCTGAATCTATGGCATCATTGAAGAACGAAAAATTCTCATAACGACCAAAACATCCGTCCAGAAAAATTCTTCCTCCCGTCTTAGGATAACACTTGGGGAGAATGGATCGAATTTCTGAGAAGCATAGTTTGCAATCAGTTGAACCTAGGTCTTCATAACATTGGGCAAGCGCAAAAACAGCATTTGGGCCTTCTCCGTGGACGGTAGTCCCAAACCCATTTTTATCAACAAGAGAGCTTAGATTATCCATTGCAGGAACAAAGTAATCGGCAAGAACAGAACCTGAAGCGGCATAACTTGTGTTGCAGTGGTAGCTCGCAATACTTGTCCTAGGGTCCGCGAAAGAGATCCCCAGAAAGCTTACAAGGAAGACAACAAAAGCAAACTGGCTTTTTTCTGAAACGCCCATAGTTTGAAATACAGAAAATCTGTTCTAAAAAACTACCCAAGAAACCTGAATTTCAGAGCTCTTCTCTATAGATTTTGCAACTCGAAGCAAGTAAGAAATGAATCATTTCTCCTCATCTAGATACCAAGAGGTGAACAACAAGAATTCCCTTTCCATCCAGCAGAAGAACAGAGATGGGTTTTTCAGAATCAATATTTTCTCTGGAGTTCATCATGAACCCGAAGAAGCCCAGAAGAAAAGAGGGTTCGATCTGATCATCCAGTGTGAACAAGACTAGTTCATTTGCAATGGAGAACTAGCTTTCTAGAATGAAAAAAATCGTCTAGAATTTGTTAAAATAATCCAGCTTGACCTTGCAATATTTTAATCTACATCATTTCATCACCGAGGAAAAAATTGCCTCGTCTGTGTTTCCAAAGATGGATCACTGACTAATACTGCCCCATCTTTGAAATTTGGAGAGGGGCTTTTGAAAATTTGGGAAAAAACGTCATCAGCATTCAGCAACCGCTGAAGACCTCTACTGTGGGGTCCATGACTACCGACTTTTCAAAGACCCGGGAATTTTTTTCTTTTTTATTTTTTTCTTTTCTTTTCAAAAGTACTTTTTGTATATAGGAAAATTGGGGATGGGACATTACATATGCCGCCTTAAATGGTTGAACTTATGATTTCTCCACTGAGAAGTGAGGTTTTCAATCATTCTACTAATCCTCCATTGGTCCCGAGAATAAGTTAGCACTCTGCCAATGTCGGAGGGGTCTTAGTAGCGCACATTTTTACATCCTCAGAACCGGCGATTTTATGCATAAACACGATGCTATTTGCATAACATAAAGCCGTTTGCCCTTGGACCCGAGGGGGGATCAGTAGCTTTGCTACCCGAGGGGGGATCAGTAGCTTTGCTACCCAAGTGTGGCCCTAAAAATATATTTATAAAGCTTGTTATTACGAAATAGTCTAGATCTTCTACTTGTGAAGTAGAGGTTAGTGCTTCTCAGATTTTGCTTCTGAGCAGTTCTGCTCGGAGTAATCCACATCTCGGTTGTTTAAAATTTATTTACTAATCTAGATGGTTTACATTAATGGTTCAAATTAACGAAAACCAAACTTGAAATCAGCACCGTGGATTGCTCCGCGCAGCCCTCTGGTTGGAAGCAAAATTCGTGCTTCTCTCAAAGTTTGAATCATCTTCTTATTAGGAAAACTATGTGCTCTCTTGACACTTTTTCATTACATAATATGGGTGAAGCCAATTCTGACTCTTGACAACAAGAAACAGACGTGATTTATCAGTGGGTCTCACCTCTATTGTGTTGTATGTAAATATCAAAAGAGCATATACATCTCCCTGTTAGGAAGGTGATTTAAATTCCTTTTCTCACCTCTTCACTACGTATTAGGCAGGCCCACGTAAAATCAATCGGATGTCTCACATTTGATTCACAAAAGAGTATCAATCAATATCTTTTCACTAAAAAGTGTTGGTGATTCTCGTTGAATAGCCCTTCAAGTGGCCCCAACCCTACTAAGTATGGACAATTATAAAGAAAGCTATGAACGGATAGACAAAAATGAAAGACCGCTTCTATCGTACATTATTGTAACTGTATGTATAATATTAGATATATCTATTGCAAAGCCACGTGTTGATCTGGTGAAAATACAAAGAACGACGTGTTATGTAGCATGCAGGACACGTGGCAAATAAAAACGTGTATAATTAGGCTTATCCATGGATTTCAACAGAGGGAATTTCAGTACAAAAATGAGCAGGCAGGCAGTTAGGGTGAGACAAGCTGAGGAGCTAACAGAAAAGGAAAGAGAGATGGAAAAGCAACCGGAGGAGCCGAGAAGATAGCGATCACCACCGGCAAGAGCAAGAGCAAGAGCAAGAGCAACACCAGCAGCAGCAGCCGCAGGCGCCTAATATTTCCCCAATGAAACCGGTGACAGAAGGTGCCTACGGTGGTGGAATGTACGGAACAGAAGTTGGACAACCGAAGCAACCAGTGAAACCGCCGGCCAGCGACACCCAGAGCGCGGATGGGCCTGTTGGGCCTAACATCGAACCCAAACACAAGCCTCCTCCTTCGTCTGGCGACCGAGACATCGACATCACTGGCCAATCTTACATTCAGTAATAGTGTTAGAATGAAAAACAGCTCTCCTCTTTATAAGGTTACATGTGTATGTAGGTTTCTCGAGATAGATCATGTGATCTAGAACGTTTTTTAATGAACACCTGATTTATCTTTTTTTGAGATTGTGTTTGGTATCTATTCTCCATGTAGATTTGGTTCAAGCAAGAATGAAATTCGATGTTTCTGTATTTTCTCTGTTCCATTCGGGCTTTTTTCCCTTCTTTTCTTAAAGAAATGAGCGTTTTTTCAGAATCATTAATATAGATTCGGCTCATCGAGACGCAGTCAGCCAGTCTTAGCCTCATGAGTTTAAACTACGAACGCCCCCCTCACCTGCTACTTACGCAGATTACGTGTTTGTCGTCAACAATGGTAGCATCACGCATTAACATATACCACGGTAATTATATGATGATATGATAGTCTTATTTTCAAAAGTTTTCAGACGAAGAATTTATAACATAATTTGGACTTACTTGTCGGTTGTCAACGTGTCAATGTCGTCATCATCAGAATTATCATTTTGTTAAAACCGAAAAAAAGTAGGTCAATTTCTTGGTTATTTGAGTGCAGATGCAAAATTTGACTCATAATATCGACTTTTTGAGTTTTTTTTCTTCTTCTTCCCGATCCCCGGTTCTCATATTTTTCTGATTTTCTCTGTGCAATGCTTTCAGACTAAAAATGGCTTCTTAACGTTGAACAACTAATTATATTTTTTACTCTGTGAACAACTAATTATTTTTGACTCTATATACTTTTTAACCGCCTTGCTCTCTTCTTTCTTTCTTTGCCATTTCTACAGAATGTCCATTTCTACAGAATGTAACACTTTCTCTTTCTCATGTTCAATATAAGTCTTTCTTTTCTTTATTATTCCTTGTAAATTTACATATAGAATTCCATTTATAGATAAGAATGAACTCTTTTCTTCTCTTGTAGGAGAAGAATGAGTTCCGCTCAAAGATCCCATGAACACAGAACGTGAGAAAAACGCCGATAACATCCCTAATTGTTAACGTCGGGCTCTTCCTTATTATAAGAGTTTTTTATTTTTTTTCTATTTTTTTCTCTTTTTTTCGGGGGGTTAAAAACCAATCTATTCAGAGGCAAAAGGCATTGTGCCAATAAAAGATTACAAAGCTCCACCAGCGACAGAGTGGAATTGGGCCATTCCATATAAGACGAGTTACATACAACTCGGTGTATGGTCCAAAGCACCCAAAAAAAAACAAAAAATTCCACCCAACTGTTGAAGCACATCCTACACAATCGCCTGTAAGAAGTTGCACTCTGATGAAGTCATCTGTAGTGGAACCGTAGCATTGTTTTATCATTTCTAACAAACTAACTTCTTGAACGGAAAATCAGCGACCAGTCACTGTAGCATCCAAACCAGCCACCCAAGCGGAAAAAAATAAAATAAAAAAGATGGCTTGTGATCTCCCCAGTAAACTGAACATGATGATTAGACTAGTTTTTCAAAATGAAAATTCCAACCACACTCGCTACCCTCCCTCACCAGCTTTCAACTATGCCTCACCAATGTACTCCTGAGTCCTGACCCTGAATCATGCTCAACAAACAGGTACACTGGGATGAACAAAATAAAGACACTTACAATTCATATAAACAGATGGAGGAGCGCCGGTTATACTTGAGTAACTCTTCGATCAAGCAACTGGTCTACCTACGTGTATGAAGAAAATGGCTTTGAGCAAGAACACAAGGTTGGAAGTTTTTCACCTTTCATTACCATAACCATCAGCAGCTCCAACTGTCCCACTGCTCCGGGCAGAAAAGTTACCTGCACGTCTAGGATGATTTGGACCTCTCTCACGATATCTCGAACTCGTGGCACGTGAGCCATCAGTTGCCCTTTCAGATGAGTCTTGTTTGTTATTGTGTGATCCAACTGGTTGGTACTCATAATGCAAGTTTTGCCTCTTCTCACTGTTCATGGTATGATGTTGCTTACTGCTTTCTTGCCCTACTGAGTTGCGAACTGCATGAGTAGATTCCTGCATCCTGCTGAAACGATCATTGGGGTGCCCATGCCTCCGGAATCCTGAAGAGGACTGTTGCTCAAGTTGGGTATCCACATTTGCAGGTCTAACTTCACTCTGATTAACAAGATCTTGGTTTGGCGCACGTTTGAATGAACCTGCACCCTTCCTTTCTTTCTTAACCTCTCTGCGTACGGTAGATCCTTCAGCAACGGCTTTCAAAGTCTCTGACTGATGAGGCTGAGGCTGGTCTAGGAAAGCAACCTGATCCTTGACACTTTGGGATGCATAGCCATCATCATGATGAGTAAATTCTTTTCCAGAAGTCTTACTAACTGTGTCCTTTTGGCTGCCATCAACCCTGTTGTTTTGCCTGTTATGAGAAACATGCGGCTGGGATTTTGGTTGCCACTGGGATGTTGAATGTTCTCCAGCAGGGTTTTCTCGGACAACTCTTCCCTCTGCCTGGCTAGCCTCAAGGGCTGAAGTTTGAATATCAATCTTATCAGCACCACCACCATTTAAACCTTTCTGATCAACAACATTGCGATCGTGCACTGTGCCTTTCTGCCCCTTGGGTTGATGTCGCTTCCCTTTCCCCATTACATTGTGATCTTTAAACCCAGTTAAAACTTGATCAGTTGAGACAGTATTACTAGAAGTCCATTGGTCAGAACATCTTTCTGGCTCTTTTGGTGGGCATGCCTCCCACTCCTGGAGTTGGTGTTTCTCAATGGGCTTATAACCATTTTTGCCAGTGCCTGAAGAGAATAATGATTCTTCCTGAGAGCCTTGTAGAGGTGGTTCAGTAGAGCCACGTTGGCGCCATGATCCATGAGCTTTACCATGCTGCTTATGCCTGCTCCCCCCATTCTTATGCTCATTCCTCATAGCCAAGCCAGCAGGATATCCACCTTCGGTACCCTGAGAACCAGAGTCTATTCTCTGTTGTGCCTCATCAGGTATGGATTGACTAATTATGGGAGACGATGGACGTTCAGTACTACACTGCTGCGACATTTCTTTGGCTGCAGGCTTTGGGACATACCTCTCCAGTTCAGCCCTCTTACCTTTTATCATATTGCTCTGGATACCCTGCCCATTCTTTGTGGAGGAAGCATTAGCCTCAGAAGTATTGCTAGGGTTGGCTCCTTCAGGTGCCTCATTCTTGTTCTGTGATCGGACAGGAGCCCAGACAACAGCCTCACCACCATGATATTTATCTACCGGCCTAATAGCTTGTTGGTTTCTTGGCATCCGGCGAGATTGAGGCCTCCATTGGTTGTTTGCTCTACCATGGGCTTCTTCCGTTGAAGTAGACCAAGCTTGGGCTTCAGATGGAACACACTGAGAATCTTGAACCTCTGCAGAGTCCTTTGAAGTCACTACATGAACAGAGGATACTCCTAACGAGGCTTCAGAAGCCTTTGCATTAACAATGTCAACATGAATCTTCCCAGGATTTTCTTCAGTGGGAATTGACAAGTTTAGAGCACCAGATGAAGCTTCCTCCAGTTTGCGCTTGCTCTTCCCATTTCTTTGTGCTTTTCTCTTCTGTGACGGCAAGCAATCATCAACAGATTCAATGTTAGGTGGGCTAGATCCATCTTTTGAAGCACCTACATCTGGAACCATATGAACAGGACTTCTTGAGGCCCCATTGTTTCCTGTGGGAGTTGGCTTTTCGCTAAAATTTTTATCTGATGGAATGTTAAGCCTTTTCCGATGGCCGACTTGTTTCTGCCTGCTAGAAATGATTTGGGGAACTGGTGAGGGTTGTGCAGGTTTAGGGTTACCAGCATCCGAACTGTTAATATCTTGTGGTAATGGAACAGATGAGTTTCGTAACTCAACAGAGCCCTGGGGTGCACATTTTGAGGCCTCTGAAATTACATCCCTGAAGAACTTGTTTGAACCCCCAAGTCTATCACTGTCCTGAGAAACAGCACTGGCATTCCCACCAAGTGAGGATCCTGGTGCTTCTCTGGAATTGCACACTTCTACGTGAGACATGGATCCTTCAAGGTTTTGTGGAATAGAGCAACTCAGTGGCAGAGAGTCATCTAACTTCTGTGTTGAACTCTCTGCTTGCGTCCTTCTGTTAAACTCTTCCAATTTTGTGAGGGGTTTGTCTTTCTGCTCTCTTGTCTGTTCCTCTTTCTTCTGTGTTGAACTTTCTGCTTGTGTCCGCCTGTTCAACTCTTCCAGTTTTGCAAGTGCCTTGGCTTTTTGCTCTCTTGTCCGTTCTTCCTCTTCCTTCTGAAGCTGCTTTACACGTTGGGTTGCAATCTCTTTCATCTTAGCACGCTGAAAGAGAATGGACAAAAATTATAAGCAACTGTAAAAATATTAAATTTACCAAAACACATACAAAACTATGGATATAATAACAAACATCTAAAGCAACTTTATACCGATCAACATTCCCTTAGGCTATCAAAATCATTCACCATATACAAATCTACCTGTTCATTATAATCGTTTGGATCAAATGAGGATGTTTCAAATTCTGCTCCACTCCTTCCATGGATGTCTGAGTTCGACTTTTCAGGAGCTTTTTGATGAGCACCGAAGCCTTGCACATCAGCATCAGAAGTCTCAGTATTTGCGCCAGGGATAACATTCGAAGATTTTGCAACAGCTTTGTTTCTCCATTCCTCGCCACCCTTAGTAAACCTTCCTTTACCTTGGCTGTCCACCCTGTTTTGAACATGTACCCCCTTGTGAATCCGACCATGAATCTCTTCTCCAACTTCAGAAATATTCAACACATCGCTAACAGAAGCTTGAGATTCACTGACTCCAAAGACCACAGCTGAAGTACCATATTCTTGAGGTGACAAAGTAGGCTTTCCAATAATATTAGGTTTTTCAGCAGAACCAGAATCAGAAACAGCTTCATTCACGGAATGGTTGACATTGCCACTCCCAACTCTTGACCTTTTCATTTTCTCGTCTCTATTAGAAATAGAGCCACCATCATACCGGCCTTCAGAAATGCGAGCTTTAGTATTTAAGCCCTCTATTTTGTCCATCAGAGAGGGATTTCTTTTTGTAGGAGGAAATTGTTGTGGACTTCCGGGAATAGGTGCAGTTTCTTTTTTCTTTACCGAACTGTCATTAATTGCCATAGTACCACTCATAATTCCAGGAACCTTCTTGCCAACAGGAACAGAAGAAACTTCCAGATAATCTCTAGATTGTGAAGAAGCTTCTTCACCAGAAACTGTTTTCAGCAAGTCCACAGTTTTATCCTTTCTGTTATCAGTTTCCCAATCATCCCCCACAGAAGCTCTTTGTGGCTGCACTCCTTCAAGTGGTGCATTGGTTGGTATGGCATGCCTTCCTTTATCTTCTCTATCTTTTTCCTCCCTAGCATCCTGCTGCTTTAAAAGAACCTTGTATGGACCCCGTTGGGCACCATGAGAATGAGAATGTTCCACCCGTTCATTCATCATATTGTTGCTTGAAGAACCATATCCACCAGGCCTGGCATGGTAATTACCAGAATCATGATGGAGGTTCTGGCTTGGGAATCTGTTGTAAACACAAGGACCAGCTGCCATTCCCAAAACAGGAGGAGCATCTCGATCACCAGAATTGCACATTGCCATGAGTGGGGGACCATAATAGCCCTCATAAGGCACCATACCAGGGTAAACACCAGGCCTCATGGGCATCATAGGACGCATGTAAGATTCAGGAATTTGGGGCCGGTAAGAGTCCGCATTTTTTGGGTGATAATTGCTTGGGCCAGGGCCAGGTCCAGGTCGTGGAACTGTCTGTGCGTTTGGTAAAGGTCTAGGTGGAGCCTGTGGATGATAATAATAATTTGGTTCAATGGGATAGCCACCAGGAGGGCCAGGAGGGCCAGGAGGGCCAGGAGTTCCATAAGGTGGACCACCTGGAGGCCCTCTATACCAGACTCCCTCAGAAGAGTGTCGCACAGGTGCACCATGCCAATGGTCAAGATGCTGAGGTGGCATTGTAATATTAGGAAATGGTTGAGGTTCCCTCTGCCACTTCTCTGTGCTAGGTGGGGCCCCATCTCCAACAAATGGAGACTTATCACCTGTCCAATTATTTGCAGTGTCTCCCTCTGCATTGACATTAATTGGCTCATGGTCTGAAATATAAAACAGCAAGAAACAACCCTTAATAAGATGCTAAAACATGATTAAAGACAGCAATGAGGCTGCAAATCTTCATGAGCATATGCATACTTACCAGGAGAAGGTCCCAAACCCTCTTTCGGGGTCGAAACTCTACCAGAAGCTGAGACAGGACGCCCCTCCAAACTATGACCTGCCAAGCATTGACCAACCAATCAAATATTTAAGTGAAAGAAATCATGACTGCTCACTTACATTGGCACCTCACATGCCATGCCAACAGCTGGTAGCAGAATGGTACATATTGTATGGGAGAAGAGGGGCAAACATATTTAACAGTAGATAAAGGGGAGAGACTGAGAGGGATGTCCATACATTGACAGCATGTACTATGCCAATATAATAATAAAATCTCCATAGCAGAAATAAATGTGATATATAGCACAAGCCAGATCATGACCAACCATCAATGAACTACAAACTGACTACTGACTGCATTTACAGCACCAAGAATTTATTTTCTTTTAGAATGACATCACCAATCCACTCAGGCATACGCATGCAAACTCAATTCTCTCGATGCCCAACACTATATACTAGAAGATGTAAAGGTCTGATTGTACCGAGGAAAAATATAAGCATAACACAAGTACTTGAGAGTTGAGACCATCTTTGCAACCAACATTAAGAGTTCATTATATTCAAGGAAACTAAAACATGTCAACCTAAATAAATAGTCCAACACCTGGGACTGAAAAATTAATCAAAATATTATTTGGAAAAAGAAGTAATAGTGATAGGACGCCAATAATGAGGGGCGCACACTGCAGGGGTAGAACATGAGGGGTTCTAGGGCATCAAGTCCAGTAATGGGAAGTAGCTCGTTAGGATTGTAAGGGGGCTATATAAAGGGGAAGAGTGTGGCTTTCAGGGGGTTGAATTAGTGTTTGTGTAGGGCAAGCCTGCTTGTGGGGAGGGGAAGGCCCTCGGTTGAGGGTCAAGTGGTATTTTCAGATCTGGGAGAGTTCTGTAATGGAGCTCGATTGTCAAGTTTATAGTACTGGCCATCTACATTTACTTTTCAGTCGTTTATGCCATTTGAGATTTGTGTTTGTGTGTATTTGAGTGAATCTTTTAAGGGCTCAATTCCAAGGTCCTTAACAAATGGATACACTAAAACACACACACACACAAAACTTCAAATAGTATAAACAATATCTGAAAAGTAAATTCAAATGGCCAATACTATAAACTCAACCAAAGAATTCCATTACAGAACTCTCCCATTCTGGAAACACCACTCCAAATGCCCCAACCGAGGGTCTTCCCCTCCCCGCCAGCAAGCTTGCCTACTCAAACACTAATTCAGTCCCCTCTGACAATCACACTCTTCCTTTTTATATAGCCCCCACACAATCCTAACGAACTACTTCCCATTACTGGAATTAGTCCCCTACAACCCCTATAGTGTGTGCCCCTCAATATTGGTGTCCTATCAAATAGTATCACTATTTAGGAAACATTAATGATAGTAATAATAATAGGGAAACAAAATTATTCACAGCTTTGAGAACACTATCTCTGCATCACAAGGATAAGCAAACAGTGGACTAGGAAGGGTGCTGGCAAGCAATGGAAACCCCACCACCCATCTCATTGGTCAGGTTTCAGCATGGAAACAACAAGGAAGGAGATCAAAAAAAAAAAGTTTAAACTAAACGGTTCCATACACAATGTGAAGACTTCAAAACAAATAGTTTACTTGCCCCATGTGGCATGGTTCTTAGATCCCAGACTTTCTAGACTTGCCTTCAACACCATTATCTAGTAATGAATTGATCACCAGACCAGTTTGACTTCTAATGGCAATACTGACGAAATGATGAATTGATCTCCATACCAGTTTGACTTCTAATGGTAATACTGATTCAACAATCTGTTTGATAAAGTAGAATTTAAATGGAAATGTCTAGACAGAACCTCACAAAAAGGAAGGGGATACAACAAGGTAATTCAAAAATGCCTTTCTGCTCTGTCAACGTTACTTCAATCTCTTTTATAGTTTTAATTAATAGTCAACAAAAAAATTCACAAATATTCCTAAAAAGAGGACATACAAACCTTTTTGTCCAGGGCACTCGTTCTTTTCAGAGCCAAGTGTTGGAAAATCACCAGAGCTCAGGGTGAACCTGTTAACTTTGGAGGATGCAGAACCCTGCATGAAAATTAAATGAGAAAAATAGATTAGTCCAGGGAGGAATGCAACATAAACTATGATACAAGCAGGGCAAAATCAAACTAAAACCAGACAAGATTACTAAGTTCATATGCCTAAATTAATAGAGAAGGAATTAGTTTATGTGTGCACAGTTCATACTTCTTTTTCAGATGCGTTTGCAGCTAAATTTAGCAACTGAAGAATCACTTTCACCACAAGATTATTCAATGCCCAAAATGAAAAAACAAAAACAGATTAACTACAAGATAGAGTACCAATTTTTCTGCAGTCCCAGATGCACCCCATGCAACAGAATTTTCAGAACTGGGCTCGGCAAACCGAGACAGCTGGCTGCTAGCAGGTCTTGTTTCAGCACTACGAGGACGTGTGGTAACCATTGATGTCTGATTTGATGCCAAAACCCCAGATGAAGATGATGGTCTACAATTTGGACCCCATGCATTAGGTGGTTCATAGGATCTATCACTACCAGCTGTCGTTGGTCGAGTGCCATTTCCACTAGATGATGGGCGGCCATTAATATGACTTGGTGAACCAGCAACTCCATCAGAACTACGAGGTGACAGTGCTGAAGAACCCCAGCTAAGTGTGCCCCTAAAAAGTGCATTAGAATCTGTCACACGGCCTCATGAGAAAGATAAAGAGTTGTTGGCTTATTCCCACCATTTAACTGACAAATCTATGTTCAAGCAAAATTACATAAAAAAGAAACAACTCTAATAAACCCAAAATGGACCCAGGGCAAAATGAATAGGAGAGAAAATATAATTTTAGAGAGTGCCAAGATTAAGATAGTAAGGACTCACTTTGGGACTATTTCTACATTTGGGTCCAGACCATGGTTCTCCAACCTACCAATGAGATAACAGGGAAATTCAGGACAACAAGAATTGGAGCCAATCAACAGCAGGATAACGCATTAGTCTAAACATAAGTGAATACCTTTGACTGGGTAGATTAACAGGCTTTGGGACAGCAACTTTTCCCAAAACTGTCATGCCCCCTCTTCGTGTAGAACCCCACCTACAAAATGAATATTAAAGTATAATACATGGATGAAAATGTCTCCAAAATGATAGGTCGAATAAAAAACTAAAAAAAAGATAATAAAATCTATCATAACTTAGAAACCTAAAGATAGATCTCAAGACAAATGGAAAGAAAGAATAGGTCAGTAGATACACTTCCTCTCAAGAATCTTAAAACCAAGGAAGAGCTAAGTGTGTTCAAAGTATACATTCGGGGTCACTAACTTAGGAAGGGGGGGGGGAATAGGTTAAGTCAATGCATCGTATCACAGAAGTGAAAAAATATCATTAACCTCTAAATGCAAACTTACAACAAACTTAGATCAATTTTCAATGAGGCAATAATTAAGAAGAAAAACAAGTGGATTGCGTACAGAAAATTGAGAAAACCAGCAGGATAGAAAAATAGATGTACCTTCGGTCTCCAGTCAACAAATTCGAAGCCATAGTGCAACTGTAGTCCCACAGTCATCCAACCAGATTGGCAGGGCCCTAAGAAAAACATGAAAGTGAAATTTTGTAATACAATCAAAGCTGGAGATAGTAAATTCAAATAAATATGACACATTGAGTTGTGTTCCACCTAGCCCGCTTGTTTCAGGACAGTAGCTGAAGCCAAGACATCATCATAATTCATACCTACTATGTAAGCGAATGTAAGTATATACCTAGCTTTATAGGAGTACATGTATACCTGACAAGAACTCATGCTAAAGCTTTGAAGTAAAAGCTTTAACATGTGAAGGAAATAAACCTAAGATGACCTCCATTAAAAATTTAACAAAAATTGCACAAAAGACTTGAAAGCAAAACCATAACTGATGATTGAAATCAAACAACTAAACTTAAACCCAGTCACCTTCACTATTTAAGATTGACCCCATATGTCTAAAATAGTCACTCTGCAGTACCTCTCTTTCCTCAATTCGCAGCAATGCCACCATCCATCATGTTAACCAGAAGTCATTCATTTCCCTAATATTAAGTTTCACTTTATTTGCTAACTGAATGATAATAAAGAAAGTCGACTTGATTCCAACCACGATTCTATCCACAAAGACCACTGCCATGTTGACAACAATCATGGTGAAACCCAAGAAAGATCTAAATGGAAAAAATGAGATTTGAAAAAAGGCTTTTTTTTTGCCTTAATAAAGGTTTTAAGAGTCTCCCAAGAAGATAAATTGACCAAAGACAAGTCACTTTGTTTGACTTTATTTTAGGTTTAATGTTATGTCAAAAGCTCGATAATACAGGGATTTCTTGGTGTGTTTTTAAGACAATAGCGAAGTCCATTACTCCACAAGTTGCCCATAAGATTCAGTAATTTGATTATCCATTTGGACTAAGAAGTAATTCTGCTTCTTTAAGGATTATCATATCAACCATACCATTTATCCATTTATCCATTTAAACTGTCATTGCCGCAGCACAATAATTCCACCCACAAATCATGACAGGTCCCAATCATCTTGTGATTGGTGAAATCAATTTTTTAGAATGAAAATTGAACATAGTATTGTGAGAGAACCTTTTCAGAACAGTTCAATAAGGAATATTATCTTCACCTGTCAAAAGAACATTTATATAGCATTTGTTCTTCCTCCTACAGAACAATCAAACCAAAATATAATTTGGCATCATGGATAATTCTTAAAGAGGAAGAAAGAACATCCACTCTCATCCATTCCTGCTGTTAATGTAGTATTATACAGGATATCAAATGTCTTGTTGAGCCAACTCACTGGAGGTACCAATTAACCACTCAGTAATGCAAGGAAGGGAAAAAAAAGTATGGTACAATACTGAAATACTTCTTTTATCTGTTTTGTATTTGTTTTTCGCCTTTTGACAGATGACATATGCTGAACGTTTTCTACTGTATTAACCATCAAGTCCCATTGCTTGCATTTGACCGTCCCAGACCCGTTAAAAATGGGAGCCTTGTGCACCGAGTATGACTTTTCCTACACTCTTTGCTTAAACGCACACTGGGTGAGCAAGAAACATTTGCAACCGCATACATTGATGATTGACCATCACATGTCATTCTACACTCGGAATAAATAGTCAGTCTCCTGCAAACCCTTTTTTCCCCCAAAACACTAAAAAGAAAAACATGCGTTTTTCCCAGGGAGACTAGTTGTCAAAAGGTAACAAAATTTAACATTTCATTCCATTCTTTCCAACAGAAATAAGTGAGACTAATTGGACTAAGCGAATCAACACACTCATTTTTTATATTTAAGCTGTGCAATGTATCCAACTAGGAAGATCATCGACAGACACCTGGACAACCACTGTCTTGATTAATCGACCGTGTAAGTGTCAATGGTTCACCAAAATACACGCCGGCAATGTATAAATAACAAATTTGAAAGGAAACAAAATGGTAGTTCCCCACTCCCGAAGCAGGGGAACAATATACGGTCAGTGTTCAACTCCCCAATGGAAAACCAAAAAGCAGAAAACAACGTAAGAATAAATCCTAACATCTGAGTTGAGAAGGAAATCATAAACCCATCCAATAAAAAATTGCTGAACATTGAAAAGGAACTTAATAGAGAGAGTAAATCACAGAGGCCCTTCCATTCCCTTCCCCCGATCAACACAGTCCAGGGCACCTAACCTCTGTCGTTGAACGAAAATAAATAGTAAATGAAGCGAAAAAACAACCAACTGCAATCTTAAAAGGTTCCCGAAAGCAACTTGCCTGATCTCAAAACGCTTTTATCTGTAAACTTCAATCTTCAAAACCCTAGAGATGAAACCAAAAGAAACGATTTGATTTGATTTGATTCGATTGTACCCAAGCAACAGGAAACAAGTAGCGATCGAAAGTCGAAACCCCACCTTGTCAGGGTTTCACAGTCTCAAAGCGAATTTCAGAGAAGAGATCTCCTCCTATGGAAGCAATAGAAGAAAACGTATTTACACAGAGGTGCGAAGGATAAAAAAAAATCCCCAATATAAAATGTTTTTCACGCTCAACCTTGTCCGAGTCGCTCGATTTATAAGCACGTTTTGACCTCTCGTATCGCGATATGAAACTTACAGCTACCATTTACCAGAAAAATGAAAACCGATACGCGGTACCAGATAAAGAGACATGTCGTTTCATTGTTATTTTTTTCTTTTTTAGGAAATGGTGATTTTTTTAATACTGGAAATGCCATCCGCAAGGGTCGAATCCAGAAGTATTAATATTATCATTCAACCAACCCTAACATTATTAAATTATTATAATACCATCATAAGTAAAATTGATCAAAAGATCAAAACAACCCTTATCTTAAATCTTAAAACTATTGAAGATACTAAAATGTTCAAGAATTTTTCAAAGACTAAAATGTTCATGAAAGTATTTTGTCAGGTGGGGAATGGGAGTAATGCTAACCTTACATTAGATCCTTGGGTTGCTAGACCTGATAATTCAATTCCTCTTTTGTTAAGTGAAAATTTTAGACATTATTAAGTCTCTAATTTTCTTTGGGCTCAAAAGATAATACAGGTTCTTCTCGATTGATTATTATTATCTCTTGTTATTATATTTGGGTAGCAAGAAACAAATCATTGTTCTCTTGTTTCCCTATAAAACGAGTCCATATTTCGTCATTGCCACTGGTGTGTGTTGTATTACACAACATGCCAAAGTTCAAAAAAACTCAAAGGAAACATCATGCTCCTAACTTTTAGGTGAATGTCATATTCAGCTATTGCCTTAATGTATCCAAGATTTTTCAAACTTTTTCGAATAAAACTTGCAAAACTTGTAGATATATTTTAAGAAAAGATTAAACCCATGAGTCTTTTGGAAAGAGGACTAAAATGCATACTAACAAAAGAAACAAATGGAATCTAAGACAAACTAATTGAGCAATTGAAGTTATACATGAAGTGGTTGCATTTTGTGATGTCTACATTTGCTTATTCAATTCTCCTTAAATAGACTCCTTGGTAATTAATTAATGTTATGGTTTCCCTCCAATTTTAAATTTGAAAAAAAAATACACTTTAACCTTGTTTGGGAGTTATAAAAACCATCACAACTTCTACATAACCACAAAACCTTCTCAACCTCATCCAAATGTAATGAATCAAAGTTCATTTGTCAGTCTGGTTTAGTGGTTCGGCATAGTCAGATTTGGGTTACAAAACATTTCCCCTCATGATTGTTGAGTGTTGGTTGGAGCAGCATTTCGTGTCAATAAGTATTGACATGTTTGCTAACCAAATTTTAGTTAATGATTGACAGGAAATTATTGACATGAGTCAATTAAAATATATATATATATATATATATATATATATATATATATATATATATATATATATATCCTTAGGGGGTTTAAACGCAAAATATCAATTTTTTTATTATTAAAATGAACTTGAACCAATTCTGAGGGTCCAAATAAAAATTATTCAAGAGAAACTATACATTATTCTTATATTGTAGCTGAAGGAACGTGTGAATGGCTTCGTTGAATGCTAATTGATATTTTACTGTTAAATTTATTGAATTAAATTTTAATCGTTCGTTAAACAATTTAGAATTTTCTCCACTACTCAAAGGATAACTTTCAATCAATCATTATCACAAGTTTTTATTTTTTAACTTACGGGTGAAAGTCGAGTAACCTCCGTTCCCTAGAGGGGAGGTTCTCCAGGGTTTTTCGACGATGGTGGATTTCGAGCGTGTTCTTCTCTTGGTTTGAACAGATTTAGTGGGCTTTGAAGGATTGAGTTGAGTTCTAGCCTTCTAGAGCTACAACAGGGTTGAGCTGAGCTTTTGCAATCACAAACCCAACCCTAAATATTTTAATCTAACCTCATTCATGTCCTAACACTAATTCAGGGCCAAGGATTATTGTCCCTGACCCTAAGCCCATTCCCACCCTGATTGGCTTGTCCCTGGCCCTGATTGACCCTATCTCTGGCCTCAACTCTAATTGACCCTATACTTTGCCCTGATTGGCTCTGTCTTTGGCCTTGCCCTTAGCCCTAGCCATGATTGATCATATACTTGGCCCTAGCCTTGATTGGTCATATCATTGTCCCTATTCCTAATTCGTTGAGATCAAGCATCAAGGACAAAATTAGAGCCAATATTAGAACCAAAATCAGGGTCAGGATCAAATCCAAAAATCATAGGAGGGTTAGGATAGGCTTGACGGCCCAAAGAGTAATCCTAGGCTCGCCCTTAGCCCTAATCCGCCCTCATGGCCAAAATTTTGAGCCCAAGCCCTATTCGTGATCAGGGAGGGTTTAGGGTGGGTTAGGGTCATCATGGCCAAACTTACACCCCTATTATCGAGTTCTACATTTGCTTGTTTTGTCAAGTTCCTTCTCTTTTGTATTGAAAGCATTCAATGGAGATCCAATGAACCCTTCCGTTATAATCACTTATGGTCCATTGAACCTTCGTATTTAGGTTTTGATTCATCAATCTTGGAACCATTAGATTAGGGTCAGCTTCTTTCAAATTGGTTAAAAATCTTCAACGGTCTCTTAGGGCTTGTTTGGTTACATGAATCCAGAGATTTCTAGATTCATGAATCTAAGAATTATACCCGTTTGATTGTAAAAATCTCTAGATTCATGAAATCTAGAGATTCACATTTTTAGTCTAAAAATATGAATCTGTAGATTTATGGGTAAGGGGTGAAATCCAGAGATTTCAAAAAAGCTATACATTTGCACATTCACAAAAATCACGTCGATCAAATAGTTTTTTAGGATGAATCCACAGATTTCATTCCACAACCAAACATTTAATTTTATAAATTGTGACTCCATAGATTTGAAATTTCTAGATATTTGAAATCTCCGGACTCATGTAACCAAACAGGCCCTTACTACATTTGTTGATTAGAAAGAGAAGAAAAAAACCATAATTAAGCCGTCTTCTTCTCTAATCAAAATAAAGAAAGATAAAGAAAAAAAATTTGTTTTCGTCTCAATAATACTGAAGTCTAAACCCAACTCCTTTCCTCCCCCCACCCAAGAAAAAACCAAAAAATGGAATTTTTAAAATTTTAATTAATAAAAAAAAAAATTTCCTTCCCCCCCCCCTGTCTAAACCTAAAACTTGTTTTTTTTATTTTTTTTTTTTTTTTTAAAAAATTTTTGTTATTATTTACTTTATAATTTGATGTTATGAGGTTTTGATGGTTTTTATTTATTTATTTTTATAATTTAATATTTTCCATTTTAAAAAAATTCCTAACTGTTATAAATAATATTTATTATGAATGTCCATTACCCCAAAGAGATTGTACTTCCAATTGAAGATCTCAATTACCTCAAGATGCAATATGGGAAGATCACAACCATCTCATTACACAATATTGGCAGTCAATATTTCCATTCTATGCACCTTCTATCTTGGGCGGCAATCTATCTTTCCATATCAAGAATATCTTATTGTGTGTCAGAATCATATATTGTATTTCCATATCAGAGTAGATGCTCCTTCTACTACAAATATGTAATGCACTCAATCGAATGAATTAGTTCGATTGAACTCATCTTGTCTTTCTTCTTTGTATCTAATATATTTTCTCTTTATTTTATAACACGTTATCAGCACGAATCCGCTCAGAGAGTTGCGTTTGAGAAGAAAGACAGAGACAATGTATCATTATGTTTTCTATTCCAAAGTGAAAATAATGATCAATCTCCTCGCACGTTTTTGTAAACAATGGAGTTTACCTTGTCCATCTTGAAATGTAAGTGCATCATGATAAAAGGTATGTGTTTTATTGAATATAAGAATCAATCAAATAATAAGATATTATGTTGCTTTAATGATTGTGGTTTTATTTATTGTATATAGTGGCTGCTAGCTTTGCACTACAAAGATTGTTAAATGCATCTAAAGTTCCAAGATTTGAAATTGTAAATGAATACAGTTCTACAGATGCACATGAAGTTGAAAGATTTGAAACCGTAAATGAATACATCCAGATGCACATGAAGTTGCAAGATTTGAAACGAATAAATACGCGAGAGGGGGGAAGGAAGATTTGAAACCGAAGATTTGAAACCGTAAATAAATAGAGTATTTGAAATTAATTATCTTTTGAAATTATAAGGAGAAAATATTATTCATGAAAATATCCCACAGAAATTTTCAAGTTTCAGATTTGTTGTTACAATAGTAATAGTGTAAAAGGAGTTTTAAGAAATACTCTGAATGATATCATGCCTATTTGTGGCTGAGTAAAATAATGGACTATTAATGAAAAGTCATGAAGCTCATCTTATTAGTTTTACTCCATTCCCTGAAGTGAATGCAGCAATTCACAATATGCCCGAAAGAAGGCAAAATTAAAATTATGATCATGACTGTAGAAGAGGATGAGGCAAAAGACGGAATAATTACCGTCATTATTATGGAAGTAAATAAGAGAATAATAAGGATTCTCAATATAACAATTCAAGAAGTGAAGATAATATTTTTACCGATGTGGTATGAAAGCTATTAGACACGATCTATCATACTCCACAATATTTAATTAAGCTTTGTCAAGCCTTAATTAAAGAAATAAAAATAATGTGGAGATAAATTAGATTTTCCAAAATCATGATACTTGAGCAACTTTGCCTATAAAAGGAATGATTTTGATGGCCTCACATGTACTACATATCTAGATGCTGAAACTTCTTTGAAGATAATAGTTGAAGATTTGATTATGTAATTCTTTTCTCTTCAAACTCATCTCATATGTTAGTTTATCTTAAATTTAATTTTTCTTCTATAAATTTTTTTATTGACTTTCTATATATCTTTTAATATATTTGTTTCATTTTGATGAAGAATGTGAATATTCTCTTATATGCTGGAGATATTATACCGAGAGAAAAATATACATATTCTTTATTTGATGACGAAAGCCAATGTTCATATAAAATCGGTAGTACAACATTGATTGGAAGCTCGGAAGAGCTAATCTATTATTATCGGGAGATAAAATTGGTTATAAATAATTCATTATTTTGTAGTAAGTCTCAAAGAAACATTAAGTTTCAAAGCTATTTGCCAAAATAATCAGAGAGACTACAAATAATGATATAAGTAAATACTATACAAAGAAGATACTCCCAATGACTACCAATATCGCATGGTTGAAACACGGCTTGGGTAAATCAAATGAACATGATCCAAAAAAGGTATGACCGGTTGGACCAACCGGATCAAGTATGATGCGAAAAATATTGAAAATCAATTGTCATCCATTGAAGAACCGAAGATTTCAATTAAGTGAATTGTAGTGTCTCAAGAAATATAAAAATACACCAGCTAAAGGAGATTGAACATTCACGAAACGAAGAGGGTGAAATGAGGGCCCATCACCCATCAGTGGATCATTCAAATAATATATGATTTAATAGATGCACATAAAGTGGCACAGTATGCAATGAACTCGCAAGATGCGAGATGTGCCAAATAATGAGATTAAGAGCATAATTATGAATATAAGATAAAGACAGATCGATAATGGGGAATAACCGGCATGATAGATAACAACGAGACACAGTGAATAGCCGACATGTATATCCAAGATGGTTTGGTAAAATATTATTAAGTCTCCAAAAGCTAAACCATGTTATGAGAACAAAGACATGTATGCACAGGCCAAAAGGTTGTCATAAATTTCCAACAATGGCATGGCGAAGCCAAAAATCATCAAAATGTGGATGACGGCACGTAATTGCCCACCACAAAGACAAAGATGAGTCCCAAAATAAAGTGGGAATATATGTTGGATATAAATCTCATATAATCAATATATGCTAAGGATAGGAGATATAATGCAAACGGAGAAGATGAAAGCCAACATGAGGGGGAGAGAATAAACAGTTGGAAAAAGAGATTGATGTATACAATCATTATCTCAAGATCCTCGACCGAACCGGAACGAAGTCAAAGGATAATGCAATAAATATTATAAATCAACACGATTGCGACGAAGAGTTACTAAACTCATACCAACGAAATGCCCAAAGAATTGATGTCAGAGGACAACTATCGAGGCAAATGAATTAAACCACGAAAACGGGAAGATAATCGGCGATGATAAAATCCTAGAAAAGGAAAGGAGCAAATGATTAAAATGGCATAATATGGAGACAATGATTATGAAGATCCCGAAGACATAACCATAAAACCCCGAAGAGGTTGGCACGAAAAAATGAAGAGATCGATTAGTTATGTCATCGCAGAAAAGATGGAATCGAAAATATAAAGTTGTGACAACGATTGCATATAATGGTTGAAATAATCAACAAGACGAGGATCTGAATATAAAGGATGAATATAAATCAAGAAATGATTGGCCAAAATGTAGAGACGCAATCAAGCGAACTGAACGCGAAAATAAAGGGACCGAGTCCAACATCCGAAGGTAAAAGTAAAGGGGTACAATTGAGTTTCGAAAAATGAAATGAGAAAAATAATGAAATCGGATATATAAAGTATGAATTATGGCACAAGAACGAGATGCGGCATGATTACATGGAAACATGCGGGTGGATGCAATCACCAGATATCTATAACTGGCAAGATATGAAAATTTGACAGCGCAATGGATATAACAGCCTAATATGGCTCACGAGGTGAAAATATATGAAAATCCCCGAAGGATTCAAAATGACGAAGCATATAAAAATCCTAGGAAGTTTGTTCAATAATGCCAAAGATTATCAAGGCAATAGGTAATCTCTAGTGGATATTTACTAAATGAAAAGCATAAAAATGATCCAATAATTGTGCCTATTAAAGGATATGGATCTAATTTAGTAAAATATATAATGATGATTAAATATCATTGAAACTCCGAAGAGTCCAAAAGCGAGAGATATAAGAAAGTTGAAATGAAAATCGAAAAGACAATGTTTGTCGATTGTAAATTGAGCATTGACGAATGAAATATTCGTCATCAATCAACTATATAGAGAATATTTGAAGAGATATCTAGATAAAATACATCCAGAGTACTCTAATGGTTGTAAGATCGCCAATATAAAGAAAGACATTCGACCCCAAGAAAACAAGGAGAATGGTCATGAAGTACCATATCAGTGCAAGAGGCATAATGTATCGATAATACACAATCGGATGTAGCATTCATAAGTGTATTAAAAGAATATTCAATACGAACAAACGAAATGTTATAAAACAATAAGATATGAGAAAAGACATGATAATATGAATGTGGATATCAACACAGTTGCGATGAGGATATTATCGATCTACATAAAACTAGATCTCAAACATGCTATATTCAAGTGAATGTTAGCTAATATGGTTAAGATCAATGATACAACAATTCATGAAGCAGCAACATAATAATATGAAGAATGCGATCAAAGCCAATGAAGATTATCGCATGCAAAGCTAATTGAAGGGATGATACATCAAAGAAGATAGAACGAAGCATAACGAAACTCTTCACTCTGATTTCAAGAAATGGTGAAAATATGTTATTAAACGCTCAAGGATAACGACGGGTAAGAGGCGGCACTCAAAGGAGAAGTGCTATATGATAATGGAATGACGAAAAGAAAAGAGACACGGGGAGAAAAAGACTTCCTAACCAAGGTTTGCCCGGTTTGAAGGTTTTAAGAGGACACAAAGATATAGATAATACCTCCTCACAAGATTTTTTCCACGGGTTTTCTAGAAGGTTTAACGAGGACAACTAGAGGACATCCAAAGGGGAGTGTTATAAAAATATTTATTATGAATGTCCATTACCCCAAAGAGATTGTACCAATGAAGATCCAATACCTCAAGATGCAAATTGGTGAAGATACAACCATCTCATTACACAATATTGGAGTCAATATTATCATGACTATCTTGGGAATCATTTTCCATATCAAGAATATCTTATGGGAATCATATATGTATTATATCGAGTAGATGCTCCTTCTACTACAAATATGTAATGCACTCAACTGAATGAATTAGTTCTGATTGAACTCATCTTGTCTTTCTTCTTTGTATCTAATATATTTTCTCTTTATTTTATAACACTAACATTGATTTTTTAAATTCAAAATAATAAGAGTAATTGTAAAATTGATATTTCTTATGATTTTTTCTAGATAAAGAGAATATTAGTTATACGTTTCTTAATCTAGAAGAGCAAAATAAACATTAAACATACACCATCTTAACCCCATCGAAGGGGATTCAGTAATTTTAAAAGGGTAAAGTCTTTTTAATAATTAAATTATAACACTAGAGCAATAGTAATTATCCATTTATCTTGTTTGGGTGGATTTGTGTAATCAATCGCATGGAAGTTTTATGACCATGACGTGTTAAGCGTCAGGAAATCATTGGCAGCTCGAAGCTTTTTCGATAGAGAGAATGGAGTGACATCAGCACAACGGCAGTTAAATTGGGAGTTGGAACACAGACAACGAACCAGAAAGGGAGGCAGGGGAAGAGGTGGAGCTGAAGATCACACTGTAGGGTTTCCGCAACGAGCCGAGGTACGTCACAGTAACTCAATTAAAGTAAGTTCGATCTGGTTTGTGTTTGTATCTGTGATATCTATTTCATCTGTTACTGCTCGAATGGCAATTCGACTTGTTTGTAAGTTGGTTTTGGATTGACATTTGGAGTAAAATTGTTGCTATGCTTTCAGATTTTTCCTTTCAAATTATACAAAATTCGTGATTTTATGAAGAGTCGCAATTTCAATTGGACCTGCAGATTTGGATCCATTATTTTTATTTTTTTATTATATTTAAGATTTTTTAGTTTCACTAATTCAAGTGGTAGATTACTTCGTTGTTCTGAGGCTATATTGACAATTAACTTCAGTTATCTCTCGCTTTTTGATGCTTGATGTGTTAGGGTGGCGATAAGGTTTTACCGGATCTGTAATTCTCTCTCTCAGCGATAATGCCAACAGCGGCGTTTCTGCTTCTGTTTGTAGTTTTACAGGAGGCAGCATAATCTCATAAATTCAAATTTGGAATTTTATTTATTTTATTAAATAAAGTAATTATTGTTGTCATCATAAAAAATTCGCAATTGTAATCAGTCTTGGCAATCTTTAAAATTCCATTGGCTAGACAATGACTGATTTTATGTTAATTTCGTCTCTGTGGCTATGTAAAGCAGCCATTATCCCCCCCCACACACACACATCAAGAACGAAACATACTTTATTACTTTTTTTCTGTTCATGCTTCTTTAGAAGTAAGGTTAGTGTAATGCAATCATGAATTGTTTACTCAACGTGGAAGAATGGAAAGATTACATATTGGTAATGCTTCCTGGTTGGTCATCTCATCATCATCTATGAAATTTTTGAAACAGGTCCACATTCTTCAGTCCCCCCTCTGAGGTATTGTTAAAATGCATGTCAGGAATCAAAGAGTAAAAAGGAAGAGGGTTTGAGCCAGCCCCACAAATTTTAGGTCTCTATTAATGAGTTCCTTCCAATGTAAATGCTGTCTGAAAATCAGTATCATCCTTGTTGTTGTGGTGATACTTATAGCTGCTTCTATTGCATTTAGACGAGGAGAAGCTCGACATTCGTACTTCACTGTGGTTCTGGATTGCGGAAGCACTGGTACTCGAGTAAATGTGTATGAATGGCAAAGAAATATCACAAGTAACCACGACTTGCCTACCTTGTTGCATGCATTTCCTGATTTATCAACCAAGAACCCCCTCCACAAGGATGCTTGTCATTACCACTGCATGCAAACTGAGCCAGGTCTTGATAAATTTGTTCATAACTCTTCTGGCATAAGGGCAGCATTGGAGCCATTGCTTATCTGGGCAGAGCAGCAAATACCTTCTGAAAGGCATGGTGATACTTCTCTCTTCCTTTTAGCGACTGCTGGGTTACGAAATTTGCCAAATGAGGATGCTGGCTGGATTCTAGAGAATGCAGAAGCTGTTGTAAGTGAGCACCCATTTGGTTATAGAATGAGTTCAACTAGGGTGTTGAGTGGGAAGGAGGAGGCTTATTATGGTTGGGTTGCTTTAAACTATAAATTGGGGTTCCTGGAGAAGTCTTTGAACACTTCCACAGTAGGAGTCCTTGACTTGGGTGGTTCATCCTTGCAAGTGGTCGTAGAAACAGATGAATCAAGAGATAATATGCATCCCATTTCATCAAAAATTGGGCTGATTGAGCACCAGATATTAGCATACTCATTACCAGCATTTGGTCTGAATGATGCATTTGACAGAACCATTGTAATTCTGAGTGAACAGAAGCTGCAGCCTAGAGATAATGTTGATGTAAACCTTGAACTCAGCCATCCTTGTCTCAGTTCGGGATTCAAGCAGAATTATACTTGCTATGGTTGCTTCCAGCCTTATGCTAGTGGTCAAAGAAATTCTAGCGGTGTACCATCGAGTAATAGTGATGGCTTCCCTTTAGTTACTCTGGTCGGAGATCCAGATTGGGAACAATGCAAGGAACTTGCAAGGGCTGCCTCAATGCATTCGAGTAGCTCTGATTGGTTGCAGATAACTGAAGTTATGAATTGCAAAGCCTTGCCTTCCTTTAATGGTTAGTTAGCTTATCTTACCTAATCTTTTATTGCCAAATAGAATGTTAAAGATCTATATGTCCATTGTGTACTTTGGAGGCTTTCCTCCCTGGGTAGGTTCAGTACCCTGAAAATCTCAATTTTATGTTATTATATGGCCGAGTCATGATTATTGCAAGTTCTGGCTTCCAAATATTATGTACCAAAGAAAGATGCTACAGTAACTCTTAAGCTATCTTTCTTGATTTGTTTTGGCTGAACATTGACTCTTCAACTTGTTAGAGCCTTCTAGGCTGCAGGCTGCTGTAGGAAGTTTTTTTTTAACTATTTGGTTTCTATTATTGTCGTTCATGGAAGGTTCACAACTAGAAGGGTGGTTTTGAACCTTTTTTTTTTTTTGGGATGAAAAATAATTATATTAAATCAACAAGAAAAAACAAGAGGAGAGAGGAACAGGGGGGCACCAGACACTAAGAGGGAGAAATAAAAGTGGACCTGAGACCCCAGGTGCTAACAATTAACTTATTTATGGGATTGTCATCAACAGGGGGATGGGGGAAAGATAGCAATCTAGGAGACACATAAAAATAGATGGCTTTCCAAATCAGGATTAAGGATCAAGATTAGGAAGTCCATCTTCTAAGGTTGCGCTCCCACCAAATGTGGTGAATGGTGGCACCAAAGACGAGCTTGCCAAGATGGTCACAAATGGAGGGCCTAGCAAAATTCCGCAGGATCCAAGTCCAGTCACAAACAAACCCAAAGGATCATCTCGAGCGGGGCCAAATGGAAGCAAGGGCTCTTACCCAAAGGGACCGAGAAAATGGGTAGGAGAAAAAAAGGTGGTCAATGTCCTCTGAACCATTCCAACAAAGGGTACAACTAGGGTTAGTAGGGATGTGGCGGCTAATAAGGAAGGATTGGGTTGGTAGGGCATGGTTGAGAGCTCTCCAAAGGGTGAGGGCATGGCGGGGAATGTTGCCTTTAAACCAGACCAAAGGGGACTAGGGGACATGAGGGTAAGGGGAGCAGAGAAGGTTCCAAGGAGAGGAAGTGGAAAAGGTTTTGGAGGGTGAAATGGTCCAAATGGCAGTATCTCGAGACAGGTTAAGGATAGGGGGGAGGGCATTCCAGACTTGTGTGAGACTAGGGTGGGGGAGGGGGACCAAGACCCATTGATGATGAAGGTATCAAGGGTGGCAGTCTTGGGGATGCGGGTTTCGTATACCATGCGAGGGCCAAGTAGTGTGTAGAGAACGTCCAATGGATGCCAGGGGTCTATCCAGATAAGAGTGGAGATTCCATAAGAAATTTGGATAGAGATTGCAGAGAAGAGCTCGAGGACGAAGGAACATGATCTTCCTCCAGATCTAGGAGGGATTTGAAGGGCACAAAGCAGTCTAGAATGAGTCCTGCTTGAGACTGTAAGAGTAGACCTAGGAAACCCATATAGAATCATGCTTAGAGGCAATTTTCCAAATGAGCTTCAGGAGGCAAGCCATGTTAATGTCAAGGATACGACGTATTCACAGGCCACCCTCAAATTTGGGATGATAGACTACGGCCCAAGAGATGGGATGAAGGAATCAGGAGGATTCTTGGTATTTCCAGAGGAACATAGAAAAGGGATTCCATAGACATAATAATGGATTTGGGAACTTGAGAATATACCGCCCAATAAAGATATGCAGATTGGAGGACAGATTGAATGAGCACCACTCTTCCAGCGAAAGATAAAAGTTTTCCTTTCCAAAGTTGGAGTTTTTTCCTAATATGATCAAGCATAGGGGCATATTGGTGGCGGGTGAGCTTGCCGGGGATAAGAGGTAGGCCAAGATAGGTCACAGGAAAGGAGCTAAGGTTGAACCCAGAGAGTTGTAAGAGAGAGAGGAGCGGAATGGGTCCGAGACTCTGGAGAGAAGTAGATTTATTAAAATTGATACAGAGCCCAGAGAGAGCTTTCGAAGGTAGAGAGAGGAGAGGATGGCAGAGATAGATTGATGGTCAGCTTTGGAGAAGATCATGAGATCATCCGCAAAGGCGAAGTGGTAAGATTTGTGGATCTGCACTTAGGGATAGGAGAGATTAGGTGCTGATCCGTTTTGGATTGTAGGATACGGGAGAAGACCTTGAGAGCCAAAAAGAATAGGTAGGGGGAAAGGGAACATCCTTGACGAATTCCCACCCTAAAGGGGAAATAATTGGTAGGAAAGCCATTGGTGATGATGGAGAAGTGGGGGGGGGGGGTGGAGATACAAATCTCAATCCAGCGGACAAAGGCTGGGGGGAGCCCATAGCAGAGAGGACCTCATTAATGAAGTACCAATGGATAGAATCAAAGGCTTTATGAAGGTCCACTTTCAGGAGGGCCGTCGGGGAATGGGAGGCTCTATCAATTCCTCGAACTATTTCCGCACAAAGGAGGATATTATCCAAGATGCTGCGACCCAAAATGAAGTCATATTGGTTAGGACTCACAAGCGAGGGAATGACCTTATTAATTTGATTGGCAAGGATTTTAGAGATAAATTTGTAGATGATAATGCAGAGGGAGATGGGGTGAAAGTCATAAAGAGACGAGGCTCCAGGCTTCTTGGGGATGAGGTAGAGGAATGTTTGGTTGATGGAGGATAGTTGGGAAGGATTAAGGAAAAAACTCCGAATGGCATGAACTAGATCATCTTTAATGAAATCCCAGGAAGCCAGGAAAAATATCATACTAAATCCATCAGAACCTAGGGCATGATTGGCTTTGTGAGAGAGGATGGTAGAAAGAATCTCCTTAAGGGAAGGGATGGAGTGGAGAGAATCTAAGGCGGAAGGAGGACCAATTTATTGAGGAGAGAGGGGGGAAGGGATGGCCGGGGGGTGTTCTTCTAATTATTCTGGAAATAGTAAGAGTAAAAAGATAGATTCCAAGACAAAGACACTCCATTAAAGATTGAAGGGAATATAGGCACCCCCACATTTAAGCTCTTTACACTCTCTCTTGAGTCTAGCTCTAGGCAAACAATTCAATCGAGAAGTCTCCTCTTATCTTCAGTCTACTAGTTCACCCTCAGGTAAGACTAATCTAGATACCAAATAATACCAAGAACTCAAGATCTAAGTAATATTGACCTTCTTAGACATTTCACCTTTATAAGCACATTAATTCACTTATTTCTTTAATGTTCATAGTTCTAGTCTGTGCAATATCTTGCCTCTTAAGCTTTCTAGATGGCCTAAGTAAAGAGTGTTGTGTTAGTTGCTCTCAAGCCAGATGGCCTTAAGGGATTAGGTGTAGAATACCCCTCGAACCTACTTACTCAAGCCAACCAGGCTACAGGTCAAGACTGGACCAAAGACACCTCAACTGTTTGACACAAGGCACGATGTTGGTGACACCGAGACCCGGTTACTAAGAAGGAGGTATAAACTTTAAACTTTAGTATATTTTTTTCTTCTTTTTTCTTCACATTATATTTCAATTCACTTCACATATAAACAATCTAAAATCGGTCTCAACTTGTCACCATAAGCACAAGGCAATACAAGACAACTAGATGGTCAAACCTTTCGGACTACTTGGAGTTCCTATTTTCCGATTCAACCTCAGTCTCAAAATGTAAAACCCATTACTATTCTCTTAAGAGGGTGCTCATCACATCAGATGGAATTTCTAAAACCCTTAAACTCTCATTTTGTATCTAAGCAAGGAATTAAAACATTTATCTTACCAAAGCTAGAAAAAATTGGGCACTTTGTATCTTTGTGACATTGCTCTGCCAACTATCAACAAGAAGAATACTTAAGAATTTTGTGTGCATATTCTTTGCAAACACTCACGAGACACAACTCGTCCACTAGGGTAACCTAGGGGTTTAAAGGCTTCTTGCACATGCTAAGTGCAACCGTGATTCCTACAAAAGTGAGTTAGGTTTTTATTTATTCATTTTCTGTATTGCTTTTATTGTTTTTTTTTTTTTGGATGATTAAATAATTCATTACCAAAGAGAAGAAAATACAATAGCACAAGTGACAAGCCTAGACAAAGCGAGAAAAAGGCCTCAACTAACAAGCAACCTAAGAGGCATTGAGCCTAGCAACTACCTAAGAGCAACAATTAAAGCAAACTAGATACACAAGCATAAAAGGCCCAAGGTCGAACAAAGAAGCAAACTAAAAGACAATGAGCCAAGCAACAATTTAAGGGCAACAATAATAGCAAACTTGTTACACAACATAAGTGATCCATAGCCAGACTAGAAGCATCCATGGAAGTGGATCAAAGGGGCCCAGCAGAACCGACGTAGTCTCCCGATCTATTGGAACTATGGGAAGCCTTCCTAGTAACAAAGCACAAGGACCAACTCAGCAGCACCATGGAGGCAAGGGACGCAAGGGAATGCAGTATCACAAGATTGAGGAAAAAGAGAAAGAAAAAAACAAAGAGAGCTAATAAGACTCTAAACAAAATGGAGGGTTCAAAAATGATAGCTCACATGGCTTTCCCCCAAAGCCAAAGAAGGTCAATGGAACCCTCGTCAAATTGGAGCGAACCCCCGAAACAAGAAGGGAAGAGAAGGAGAAACAAAGTGAAAAGAAGAATATGAATCTGAGGTCGAATTTGATACGGAGAGATCAACAACTGACGAGCTCAAAACAGAAAGGGAGATAGAAGAAGAAATAGAGAGCGGATATGAGTTCGAATTTGAGATTGAACCTGATTTGGAGAGAACAACAAATATACCCCTCAGGACTTCCCCCGATGCCTAAGGAGCCAAAGAGACTGGAACCCTCAACAAACACAGATGAACCTGAAATGGAACTAGACACGCTCAATTTTTTATTTTTATTTTTTAGAACAGAAGACAGAGGTCGCCAGAGGAAGAGAAGAGAGGAGGTGGAGAGGGAGTTTGGATCGCAGAAACAGAAGGAGAAGTGGAGACTCAAATGATAGCTTTTATTGTTTTGTTTTGCTCGAGAACTAGCAAACACTCAAGTGTGGGGGTATGCGCCAAAATTTGATCGTGTCGCTAACCAATCAAAAATAAAATCCTATACTAATCTAGCAAGCAAAAAGTACGGGGTCGAACTATGGGGAACTAAAAGGCTAAGTTACTAAGATTAAATTCAATAAAACTAAATTTAAATTAAATCTATTAATCAATGCAAAAAAACTATGAATATGTGAAGATCTTTGGGATTTCGAATCCCCAATGCTTTTCCCTAACCGATATAACTCTACACTTCAAACCAAATTAAGGATGGTCTTCCTAGATATGCCCTATCTTCGCAAAACTATCGTCCTTCGCCGAAGCTTGGCACTCTTAGTTTGCTAAGCTATAGAACATCTTTGGCCAAACTCAAACACAATCAACTAGAAGATATAGAACAATCAAATTAATGAAATAAGCATGGTTCATCTACATCCCAAAGAAAAGGAACTAGCTACTCATTATCACAAAGTTCATAAGACAAATAAAGATGAAACATAGAGAGAGAGAGAGAGAGAGAGAGAGAGAGAGAGAGAGAGAGAGAGAGAGAGAGAGAGAGAGAGAGAGAGAGAGGATGTGGTCTTCTTCTTCAGCAATGAGAGAGATGAGAGCCAAGATCCGCGTTCGCCGTCTTCCCCTCTTTTCGTGGCTGGCTTCTCTTTTATGTCTCCCGCACACAATGAATCCCCTCTCTTTACTCGTCAATTCGACATTTATTAATTCGGATTTTGGAAAAACTCAAACCTAGAAAGTTGTAGATATTTTTGATATCGTTCCATAGCATCTTGAATCACCGCAATCCGAGCTTATACGAGAGAGATATGCCCAAAATACTGAAGGTAGGTCTGTTTACCCGATTTTCAGATTTATTACCAATTTTGTTCCTTAGACCTCCACATGTTTCCAATTTGGCTAAGATCTCACTTTTCATGATTTCTTGGACAGCAAGATTGAATTCCATGATTTAAAATCCACCAATATCTAATATATATGCCAACTTTACTCCATATTATCTCTAATAACCAAAATCACATTTTTTCTGAAAAATACACAAAAATAATCAATTAGCTCTCTTTTAATTAAATAAGTATGAGGAATTAAATCAAATAAATAATGATAAATGCATGCTTATCAGGGGAGGGGGAGGGAAGATGGAGAGAGAAGGTTGGAAAAGAAAGAAACGATTTCGGACCTGATATTGGGGAGGTCGGAGATCTAGGATCCACTTAGAAAGGAGACAAGGGATGGAGTTGAAATTCAGGCGACCTTTAAGGGATCGATGGAAGTAGGCGGTGTTTGCATCCCCCAGGTCAAGCCATTTGATTCTTGCCTTTTGCTGAAGGAAGCTTTCCTCCTGAGAGGAGAGGGAGGAAAGGGTTAGGGAGAGGGATCTCTCTTCCTTAGCAAGGGAGGAGTCAGTGGGGTCCCCCTGGATTAGGTGTTGGATTATAGAGAGATTAGAGCTGCAAGAAGAGATTCTGGAGGAGATATTTCCGATGGTGGAGGAGTTCTAAGATCGAAGGGCAAGCTTTGTGTTTTTAAGCTTTCGGGCAAAGGAAATGAGGGGGAGGGAATTAAAATGGACCGGTTGGTTCCAAGCCTCAATAATGGTAGGGAGAAGGAAGGGCTGGAGGTCCACATATCTAAGAATTTGAAGGGATTGGGACTTGAGAAGGGGGGTCGAGAATATGGATAATGCAGGGAGGAGAAGCAGGCATGGGAAGCAGGGAAGATGGATAGCCATGACTCATTGACCATAAAATGATCAAGCTTGGAGGCAATACGGGCTTCTCCAATCCTCCGTTGTTGCCAAGTGAGAAGATGGCTTGACCAACGAAGATCTAAGAGGCCCGTATCCTCAAGGCAGGTTTTTAAAATCATCCACAACCATCGGATCCAAAAGATTACCATAAACTCTCTCATGCAAGTACCATACTATATTGAAATCGCCACCAATACCCTAAGGGCACCCCTCTGTAAAAGGAGCAATAGAGCGGAGATCGTTCAAAGAGGGGTACGGTTAGAGGGCCGGTTAAAGCCATAGATGATGGTGAGGAAGAGGGGAGAGATCAAGGAGGGAGGGATAAGCCGAAGGTGCATGAATTGAGGGGAAGATGAAAGAAGAGTGATTTGAAACTTAGATGGATCCCAAAGAATCCAAATGTGGCCATTGGGGGCAAGATTAGAATTAGAGAGAAACGACCAAGTGGGGGCTATAGACCTGGCAATCGGATGGGCATTGTTATTATGAATGTGGGTTTCGAGGAGGGCACAAAAAGAGACTTTTGCTTAATGAATGGAAATTTTCACATTGGCTTGCTTAAAGAGGGCATTAACCCCCTAACATTCCAAATGAGAATATTGGGCATAACTACTATTGATGGGAAAGGAGCATCAAAGTTGCTATTGGGGGTATGGGCACCACTAAGAGAGAGGGGAGGGGACTCAATGGAGGGAGTCTCACACAAAGGGGAATGTAGGGGAGAGGGAGTTTCAAATAGGTTTGGGTCAATGGAGGAATCGGTAGTTGGGTAAAAAGGTTGGTTTTTAAAGTGGCTATCAAAAGTGGGCTCAAGGGGGTTGGGAATAGGAGATGAGAATGGGATGGTTTTGATCCAGAGGACGCTAGTGGTTTGGTAAAGGAATTTCATTAGGCTTAGAGGGGTGGTGGTGGTTGGGCCAAAAGCATCAGAAGGGTGGGTTTGGAGAGATTTATCATTGGGCTTAGTAGGTTGTCGGTGGTTTGGGCCAAAAGCATTAGACGGGTTTAAGTTAGGATGTAATGGGCTTGAGTGAGGAGGCCCAGTAGGCGATGGGTTAGGATTGGGTATGGGTAGAAGGGTTAAAGTGGGTAAAGAGGGTTAGTGGAGGTGTGGGGGCCCACCACACCGCTAGTGGGGAGGAGAGAGGATAAGTTAGACAATACAGGAGGAGGATCCTTTTTTGTTTTCACAGAAGAGGAAAGGTGTAGGGGTTGAGGTGATGGCCTAGCAGGCGGTAAAGGGGGAATTGTGCTTCCCATTATAGACAATGGCGATGGGCTACTGGAGTCAACACCTGGGTTGTCGTGATGGGCACGATCAAGGGAAACCGGAATTTGCGTCGATCAAGAGGCGGAAGCATCGTCAACAATGCCTATAGTGTGGTAGTGGGAGTGGGAGCCTCGAGCAGTGGAGCATCAGCGACATCATTCACCTAAGAAGCTAGGTTTGCAGAAGTCAGAGGTGTCAGAATAGCTAAACCAGAGGAAGTACAATTTCTTTTTTCGGTTTCTCCTGTAGGTCTTGGCCGCCGGAGGAGTCATGGGAGTGGAGCTGGTAGGAGTAATGAGCACAGAGACTTGCTCAAGCTTGTCGATTAGGGGAATCTGAGCAAACGAAACAGTATTTTCTTCCATTCTATCTTCAAGAGGCGGCGGTATGCATTCTTTGTTAGTCGGTGGAGGAGTCTTTGCTACCAGCTTGGGCAGAATTCCAAAGACAAAGATTTCACAGACATCAATGAGTTGCAGGTTGGTTCTTCATGACCAAAGGATGAACATGCTTCACATCTAGCTGGTATCCAATCATAGGCTATGATTTGGTTGTAGAGCAAACCATTATCGTCTTCAATGGTGATATGGGATAGTAGGGGCTTGGCTGCTGAAATATTAACACAAATCTTGGCATACAAGAGGCGTTCCAATCTTGTAGTTTTCAAATCGGTTCCGAACTTTTAATTGTGAATGATACACTATTAGTATGACTTGCACTGATGAGGAATTATTTGATATCAAATACTCCAGTCATCTATTTGAACCTCTCAAGGCAAATCTGCCTAGTCATGCCTTGGGATTATAAATCAACATTTTTTTGGGGGGGGGGGGGGTGTTGTTTCATAAGTGTTATATAAGTTATGTAGTTGGATCACATATAGGTAGCAACTGATCTATCTTAATATGAAATGAAACATATACCATAGACATTAATCAACATAAGAAAATATGAAAACTTTTATCTGATAAACTTCCAATTGCACAAAATAAAAAACATATTAATTCAAATAAAAAAAAAAAGCATCCTGATGGCTCCAAAAATTTAAGGGTTATTTAAAAATCTGCTGCACCTAGGTGACTGACTTCCTGGCAGCTCCTGTGATGCAGTTGGAGACTGTCCAATGGATCAAGTGTGCCTGAGGACTTCGCTTTGTCCCATGCTCCTACATGCCCCTTAGGTTTCTTATTTTTGGATCTTTAATGTAATGAACCCATAAAATGTGGGTAATGTCAGTTCTTGGGATTAATAGTTAACTCTAGTGCTTGAGTTCACTTAGGATTTTGGTTTTTTGGATGGAAAAAGGAAGAGATGGGGGGGGGGGGGCAACCAGGCAAAGCCCTACAAAGGCCAGCAAGGCCAAACAAAAGAAAACAAGATAGGCCTCAAAGGCCAAGAATAAAAACCCAAGACAAACAGTGGCCAACTATTACTTCCTATTTTTCTGTTTTTTTTCCTGGAAGACAGGAGCTCAACTAGATAATCATCAGCGAGGGGGAGGCGACCTTTTGTAAAGTGTGAACTTCTCCAGCGTTCCCGAGGAGGTGGAGAAGGAATCTTAGTGTTAGAAGAGCCCCAACCTCACTCGCGGCCACAAAAATTGGATCAAGATTAAGCTCTAGGGGAGGGGAAGGGACAAACCCAACGGAAAAGACTAGGCCACGCCAAGGGGGAGAGAGGAAGAGGGAAGCCCAGATGGGGGGTCGACAGGAGAGGAGAAGAGAGTAAGGCTGGGCCGAACAAAAGGTTCAGGGGGAGGGGAGGAGAGGGAGAGAAACTCGGCCCAGCAACAAAGGAGGAAGGGGGGGGAGGGCTCAGTTGATAGGTGGGCCAGCCCAGAATAGAAGCAGGATTAGAAGAAGAGGGGAGAAGGGGGGAGATCCACTGAGCCGATAGGAGAGACATACGAGGAAGGTTGAAGGAGAGAAAGAGAGGACAACTGAAAAGGGGAAGGAGAAACAGGGGAGATGAGAGGAGCAGGGGGAGGTAATGTGGAAGGAGAAATGGCAGGCAGGCCAAAGGAAACCGACAACACAATTAGCACTGAGCAGGCAGAAGTGACCAAGGGCGGGGCAATTTTAGCAGGAAAGGGGAGGTAAAGGAAAGGGCGGTATGAGAGAGAGATCGAGCACTGCTGCCAGCAGTGGCAGGGGAGAACCAGTCAGAGAGAGGGTCAACTGAAAGGACATCAAGAGCAGCAACGGTTGGGGGAAAGGGTTTGAGGCTGGTTAGAGGCTTCAATTCCAGCTGCAGAGGAGAGGGCGGCAAGTCTATTTGAATTCACCAGGAGAAAGTCCTTGCCAACGATGGTAGAGAGATCGCTGGGACGAACATTGATAGAGGAGTTAGTAGGAGGGCAGATAGAGGAACTATTGCAGTCAGGATAGAGGATTTGATCATTGTATGGTCTTCCGCAACCGAGGAGGCAACTTTCAGGCTAGGGCTGACTGGAGAAGCGGGTGAGGGGGGCGATCGGAGATGGCTGAAGATTTTTGGAGCATGAATGATGCCCAAAAGATCTACAGGAATGATACAAAGGGGGTTCCATTCAACCTTCATTGATTTCAAAGCAGTGGCTGTTTCTTCCTTAATGGTGATGGAAGTAGGAAGAGGAGCGTTGGCTGTAACATCGATCCACAGATGAGGCAAACGCAAGCCGGTCTTTCTTCATAGTCCTGGCATCAGAGAAGAGAGGTGCCCTAAGGGTAGAACCTACTATCCTCAGCCCCTCAGCATTCCAATAGTGGAGAGGTAAGCTTGGAAGGAGATCCAAAAAGGTAGAGAAGTATGGTTCTCTCGAGTAAGAAGCTACTTGCGATGCCAATTTCTGAGAAAGAGAAGCCTCTTGCCAACAGTCCATGTCCCATCTTTAAGGGCCCTGTGTAAGTCTTCTTCATCAGAAAACCTGAAAAGAAAATAACCTGTTGAGAAGATGAATATCTGGCTTGCATTGCTTTTCCACTGAGGCTTTGACGATGTGAAAAGAAGGTCTTGAACCTAAGAAGTGACCTACAACTCTGCAAGTGAGGTGCTCCAGTTCAAGATCAGGATAGAATGCGTGACGTGGCCATCGATAATGGAGGGGGTAATCAGGCGTGGGGTGAAACCATGTCTGGGTGAAGGAGAAGAAGGGGTGGAGAGAGAGGATCAGGAGGAGGGAGGAGGGTGGCAGGGTAGAGCCGGGAGGGGGTGGAGGTTCAGACCTGGCTCCTCCTTGAATTTGGATATTTGATAGCTAGATAGAATTTGTTTTGAGTTTATTTTACCTTATTAGGTCTTTGAGAGTGTTAAGGAGTCCTTTTCTGATTAAGATATGAATTTTGCATGGTTTTACATGTAATACATCCCCCGCCAATTAAAGGTGATTTGATTAAATAATACGACTCTTTTAAGAGTTTTTGTGTTTTGAGCAACGTATACAGGATTCGCACCCCAAACCTAGAGAGAAATTGGTTTTGGCGGGGGGGGGGGGGATGATGGTATTGTTGAGTCTAATTTAGGCATGAATTTAAATCTGTTGGTTGTCATGAATACTTGTATCTTTACATGGTTCAATGCAGCTTTTCTGACTGGTCCATCATCAATTTTATATCTTTTCTTGGGCTATTATATAATTCATTACTCTTATCTTCTCATCCATGCTTAGCTTCTTTTAACTACTATCCTCTCCCTGCATTTCCAGCAATGAGTTATATGAGATGTGATGCATGCATTTTTATCTAAATACTTTCTTTGCCATCTGCAGATACTGATTCCAGTAATTCAACAGCTACCCATCTCTCCATTGCTCGCTTCCATGCTTTATCTGGTTTTTTTGCAGCCTATAATGTGCTAAATTTGAGTCCTAGAGCTAATTTGTCTAAGACCTTGGAGAAAGGCCAGGAACTGTGTTCCAAATCATGGGCTGACTTGAAGAAAATTTCAAAAAACATAAATCATGCTGTACACTACTGTTTCAGGGTACCATATATGGTGTCACTTATTGAGGAAGCTTTGTGCCTGGGTGATGCAGAGATATTTTTTGGTCCAGGAGATGTTTCTTGGACATTAGGAGCTGCACTAATTGAAGGGGAATACTTGTTGCCTAGTCAAGCAGAACCTTATGCTGGAATGTCAAGTCTGAAGGCTGAGGTCATATCTTATCATGCTCTTTACTTTGTGCTTCTCTTATGCATTCTGTTTTCTGTTTATTGTCAAGTTAGAAGGACAACAAACTTGTTACTGCCTATGCAAGGGAAAAAGAATCATGTTGTTGGTGTACATTTGGTGTCTCATGTAAATCAAAATACAGCAACAAAGATAGAGCTTGATTGAGGTATATAAAAACATCTAGGACATATTTCTATTTTAAGCTTAGTTCATGTGTATCTCTTATTTTACTAGGATTGTTCTCACTCTCATTGGAAGGAAGTATTGCATCTAAATTTGAACTCTATTAATTTATTTCTGATTCTGGTTCAAAAATAAAATTGGAAGGAGTGGAAGTTCTCAAAAACATGGAAGTTATTGAGATATAGAAATTAATTTTTTTCTTCCATATGTTGCATTTGGGATTGAAAATTATAAATTTTTATGAAGACGGAGTATAGTTGGAAGGTAAAGAATGGACTAACAATCTAAAATATCAGAGGACTAACAATCTAAAATATCAGAGGAAGTTTATTCTTCTAATCTGCAAACTGAAGGATAATGACCTGACTTGATTTTTGTGTCACATGATGTCTAAATTAATCCACTCTTCAAAGTTGTCAATGCATCCTGGTGCTGTGGTTGTCCTGTAGTGTCACCTTTCATCCATGACCCTGTCCCCCCTTTTCAATGCTGTGGGTGTCATCTAGATGTTGCAACAACCGTGGTTATGGTATAGGAAATTACTTGAAAGATGACTAGAATTACTGTTATAAGGGTTTCTGAATGGTTTTTTCTCTAGTATCTCCCACCTGGACAAATTGGTGGATTTTTTTTCTTTCAGAAACATAAGGGCAGCAGCTTCGTTTGTGAAATATGCTGAAGTATGCAGCTTTGTTTGCTTCTCATCTTGCTGGAGCAGGGAATACACCTTACCTGTGGGTTAATGTATCTATGGTTAGGATTTGAGTAAGAATGGTGCTAAAAGATTTATTGAAACCCATCAAGAACTGATGGATTTTTTTTGGTCTGGTGATGAGATTGAAAGTTTTTATTTGCAATGCATGGACAATTGCAAAATTTTATATATGATGCCAGTTCATCACATGATATTTTCAATGCTGTGAAATAAGATGAATCTGGCATGTGGTTTGAAGGAAGTTTGCAAATGGATATCTTTGAAAACATTGCCCTAGAATCTTTGAACTAAAGTTATATATTTGCAAACTTCCTTCAATCTCTTCTAAATCTAACCTATCTTCTCTAGCAGTGTCAGCATAACTAGCACCATTATTTATACTGGCAGAAACATTGTTGAACAGCTATGAAATTATCTTTGCTACAGTGTTCTCTGACCATAAGAAGAGTTGCAGGCATCTCCGGTCATGACATTGTACCATCAATAGAATAGAGTTTTTTTTTTCACAGCCAAGGCCCACCCTTAATGGTATTTTTTAAGGGGATAATTGTGTCCATTGAGAACTTGAGATACAGAACTCACCCTAGGATTAGCAGAGGGATGCAGGTAATGAGGGGATGAATGATCAAAACCCTGGAGTTTGTGATCTTCTTTGCATTAACTGGTTCAGATTGAAAATAATTTTTTTCACTGGTCATGATGGTGAGTTGTGACAGAGAGGAGCGTTGGGTTGAATGATGATGCTCGCTTGGTTTTGCTCTGATACCCTGACAAAATGAATGTTAAAGAGTAAAATTTTGTGTTCAATTCATATGGACAGCCTATTAAATATAGAATAAGAGGGGCTATTGTTCCATATGGAAAGTAACGTACAGTATGATGAATTACAATCAGCTGTGAATAGAGCTAGGCAGCTGCAGTGCTGGGCTCTGTTTTATTTCACATTCTCACCACCCTTCCATTTTGAACCAACATTGGGGCAATAATTTTTTTGAAAAGAGTTTCCCAGCTCATCTTTCTAGGTTTTCTAAGTAGAACGGTAATTCATTAGCAATTGCTAGTATTCAGATTTGTAGGTGGGGGGTTCCATCGGTGAGTGTGGACGCTGAAGCAACTCTATGTCCTCTTTCACTCCTGCTATTATCAGCAAATTTCAAGCTTGCAAGATGGAAACCTTTCTCTTTCTCTTTTGAACTCCATTCAGACGAGTAATATTCTTCCTCTGTAGTGTTCGTCTTAGTAACTGGACCACAGAACATCCCTCCCCATTGCGGAAAGTAAATCAAGCCGAGAGGGAGAGTGCAGCATATGATCATAACACCCATGAGACTTAGCCCTGCTTCCTTTGAATATCTGGATCCTCTGAAGAAAATTAGCTGAGTCAAAACTGCGCCTACATTTCCACCGCCTCCCGTCATTCCAGATACTACTCCTAGTGACCTGCAAAATCAATTATCACGAAGGAGGGGGGGGGGGATGGATAAGATCTCAGTCAAGTAGCTGCACTGCTAAAAGATCAGAAGTCATTCTAGTTGTTCAACTATAAGATCACTTCTGATCAATCTCTGTTTAAAATTAAGTAGAAGTTGGATGCAGCATTAATATAACAGTGAAAAGATGCTGAAGAAGGTATATTCCCTGTGACACTAGGAGTGAAGAAAGGGCTCCTCTTTCATCCAAAAACAAAATAAACTTTAAAGAATGGTCTTCTGGGTTTGGGCTGGTTGGATGTCTTGGAGGCAATACTGTGAGTGCTCAAGCCTTGGGTGAAAGATGAACAGGAAAGTCCTCTGGGAAATTTTTGCTTTCTATTTACTATAGGGTGACATTCCATGAAACATGCTATTGTTGCCATCTTTTCTTTCTAAAAGTAAATGGGATAAGATCAGAAAATGGTTGGATCGCACTTGTATTTTACTGAAAAGGAGATGTGCCTGCTATAACTGAAATTTTCAATGTCAACAGTTTGCTTATGAGTCTTTTTCATGCATGAGGATCTAAACTGTGTCCCAGCTTTCCAATAGGCTTTATACCCTCCATCTAATTGTTTACAGAAACTGATATGTTCAATAGGACCTTAAAAAGTTGTAGAACATGTAAGAATTGATCCCTTTTCTTTTGTTGGCATTCTTATTGATATTTCTGTTATGTGGAAAGCTCATACAGGAACTACTGGACCTGAATGATATATTTTGATCCAAGTCAGAGAACACAAAACTAATTAGATTCTGAAGAGTAAAGTACTGAAAACTCTATGAATAAAAAAAGTGTAGCCAGCAATAGAAAGGTGGGCGTAAAATATGTTAAATGAAGAGTCAGAAATAGTGAGAATAAGATGAGATCACTTGCCTTCTGGAAACGAATGGAACAACTCCAAATGTAAGTCCACATGCAGCTTGGCAAAGGATTGAGAAAATGATCATCACTACAATGGATGCACCTAATGATCCCATTCTCCCAAGTATGACACAGAATAGTCCACCTAAAGTCTGCACCACCCATAAGCACCAAAGTCTGCCTCTCATCCCAAACCTTTTTGCTGTAATGTCGGAGAGCAGTCCTCCACATGGTCGAGAAAAGATATTTGCTAACCCAAAGGTTGCTGCGATGATTCCGGCTGTTCGGAGCTTCAGATTGAACCTGTCATAGAAATACTCTGCAATCATATTTTCTATCGTAAGTTCTACTCCAAAGCAGTAGCCGTAAGTCAATGCCAGGATCCATGATCTGTAGTTGGAGATGCCATGGTAGAGAACCTTTGAGACCTCATCTTTCTTCTTACTCCCAGATTTCTTTAGCTCATAAAAATTTCCATCGGGCAAGTCTTGGCCGAAGATAAAGACTGCTAGTGCTGTTAAAGTCTGGAACAGAGCAGGTATGAAGAATGCAACTCGCCAAGCAGTGAAATTTGTTGCGCCAATGTGGCAGATGAGTTCAAACACAAGAGGCATTATGAGCTGGGAAGCTCCACCACCGAGATTGCCCCATCCTCCAGCTACACCATTGGCTACTCCTACAACGGGAGCAGAGAACATGGTGCTCATCCAATATTGGCAAGAGACAAAGGTGGCGAGGGAGAAGCCCGTGAAGAAGCGAACAAGGAGGAATGAGACAGCAGAATTGGCACAGGAGGTGAAATAGACAACTGGTGAAGTGATTAGTATTAGCGATGCTGAGGCAAGCCTAGGGCCAACAAGGTCACATGCTGTCCCCATGGCTAGCCGAGCAAATACTGCACCAGAAACTGATGCAATCCCTGCGTTGCCAATGTCAGTGGCAGTCAGGTTGAGGTTATCACGTATAATAGGAAGGAGAGGTGGGGCTGCAAAACTGGATACGAAGCAAGCAAAAAATGATATCCATGCCAGGTGAAAGGCTCGCATGTGTGGTGCAGCAATCGAGAACAATCGGAATTCAGTTGCTTTGTGCTCCGAGTCTACTGGTAAAGCAAATCTCTGATGTTCGGCATCTGTTGCAGAAGCAGATGTTTCCATGTTTGATAGTTAGATTGCGCTGGATTGGAGTGGATGAGATTCTTGGGTGTTAGTAATTTCGAGATCAGCTAAGGTAAGCTGATCAATGAATATAAGCTACCTGCATCCCTCACTCTGCATCCCTCTCCCATGCAGAAAAGGATACTGTGCAAGTATTAAGCTAAATTCATACGGTTGAGCAGAAAGCCAGAGGAACAGAAATTTGGAGTTGTTTCCAAACGTATGTGGAAGCCTTCTCCTCTGGGGAGCTTTCTGAATACAAGATGACTGGAAGCATTAGAAGTGGCCGGCATTTTTGTTTCTGCTTCTTGCTGAGCTAGAAAACAGTTGAGTGTTCAGAACTCGCAGCTTATTGTAAAGTCTCACTGGGTCCCCCCATTGAAAACGGGAAAGGTGAAAGTGTTGTTTGGACTTTGTGTGTTGTGGGAGGAAGGAATTGGCAGTTGTTTTTTTATTGAAGAAGATGCCGAAAGCTAGCTATTAAAACTCTTGACTTCTGACTCGTGGGTGGATTCGGGGATCTTTCTCCTGTGTTTTGCAGGTGTCTTGCTTCTTGCTTCTTCTGCAGCTTAGTGTAGGGCTTCTTGTTCGTCTGATTCAAGAGTCGAGCAGGGAATAAATTCGTCTTATATTGTGGCTAAGATCAAGTGAAATATCTTTCTTCCTTTGACCGTGGAATATCTATGCCTCTTATTGGTGACGGCTGGAATATTCAACTCTAGATACAGGAATCAAAATCGTTATTTTCACCATCCTGAGCTCAAGGATCCAATCATGTCACTTTCACAAGCTTCTCGTTTTCCTCTTGCAGCTATTTAAATTCAACAACATGCAGTGGCCCAATGGGTTTTCAATATTTTCCTTGAAAACGGCCACTCTTGGGGGTCAGATGCTACGTGAAGCCGGTGAAGGTGTCACTGCTCTCATTAAATGCTAGGGTTCATCACCTGATCACCGGCTTGTTTTGTGGTTGAGGGCCAAGACCCAAATATCGGTTGATTGATTGCAAGCTGTAGATTGTTAGTTGAATCTCAACGTTGTCCTGCGGCTCCTGCCTCCTGGGTTTAGAAAACTGAAATCGGAATTCAGATCAGTTGGCTCAGACAGATTACAGGCACTGAGTTTTGCTGTTCCGACTCAAGCTTGGTTGGGGAGACATCGAATTTTTCAAATGCTGATGCTTATATCTATTATCTAATTGTTAACTGAAAAAAATTACAGAAACAGCCAAACACAGGGTTGTTGTAGCGGTCTCCATCTGATATTAAAAAACGCCTCGTTTGATTGATGGAACGGTTGACTAATAATCCAGTATGATAGGCGACCTTTGAACCACTTGGTTGCTCAGACTTTATTGGGCACGTTGGTTTCTGTTGTGTTGCGTGTTTGTTAGGCGCCTATGTGGGGATGAGGTCACGGGATCCAAATCCTTTTCGGAGGACTTCTTCTTCTTAAATAAAAGGAAAAAAAAAAATTATATTATGAAGAATTTCTTACGGTAAGCATCATCCTAAACAAAAGTAGAAAGAGCTAACGAAAGAGCATATGCAGTTAGATGAAATTTTTAGAAGGTATTAAGGAAATCTAAGCATCTGCAGTTGGATGAATTTCTTGGGAGATATTAAGAAAACCTGCCAGGAAGTCCGCACAAACGTTAATCTCCCGAACATGATGAATAAAATTACATATAAAAAAATTACCCCTTAGCTCCCTAATCTATATGATCAAATCAGCAACCCTTCAAGATGTAGAAAAATGTCCCTGAATATATTGGATTGTCACTATGGAATCGGATCAAATTTCTATCATCATCAAACCCATTTCACAAGCAGTTTCCATGCCAAGCTTGATTGCATATAATTCCAACCGAATAATATTTTTCTCATTACTACCACCTGTCAAAGCAAAAATAACCTTACCATGATGATTTCGGGCAATAGCTCCGTTCCCACCTATGTCTTCTCGACTAGAACCATCACAATTTATAGCCACCCAATTACCTTTTGGCTTGAGCCATTTATGACAAACTGCCTTTGGAAGGTGAAAATCACCCCAATGTGCCATTGAGCAAAAAATTCCTATCTTCTTGAGTGTCAAGCAGTTAAAGACCCGCCCTCTCACGGGTAGGTTCTGGGTTCCCACCCACTCGGCGGCGTATATTAGTAATTTAATTCCCACCCCATAGTAACAAGTTATTTTTCCACAAAAAAAAAAAAAAAAAAAAAAGAAGAAGAAGAAGTAAGGTTTGAGCCATCCCAATCCTTTTCGGAATTTGCTTCAGTTCAGTTAAGCAAAGCATTTCGGGTCGTTAGATTGAAATTTTGATCTCGGCCGTTCAAATTCAACCGTCTAACCGCCCGAAATTTCGATCTAAATTTCTTTAGTTCGTGAAATTAAATTTCGACCAAAATTTTGGATCGAATGATTTGAAGTCTCACTTGACGGTCATGCTCATTTAATGCGCATGACCCAAGTAAAATTAATCATTTTCACCCAACCTTCCCGTACCACTATACACCCACTCTCACATAAGATTTGACATGTGTAGGTCCTACCTCATGTGAGCAGGTTCTGCATTTAACTTTACATGAATATGTGAGATGATAGCAGAATCCGGATCATCTCCCCGTCGGGGGAGCACAAAGTGCTCCTTGATGGCTTTCTTACCACAAAAATCAGTGGGTATTACTGGTGAAATTTTTATTTTTTTTAAAATTTTTTAAAAAAATGTTTTTCACCGTAGGCCCCACTGATCTTTGTGGTCAGGAAGCGTCGGGGTCGCTGATCCGGACTCATGATAGCACATGCGGAGATCTCTATGTTGAGGTCACGAGTGATTGGTGACAGGTAACAACTTGCCAAATGCATTTTGGGAAGAAAAAAAAAAAAACTCTCTAAATGCCAATTGTAATACATAGCCAATGGATTGGAAAACTTGTGAGTTGCATTTATGAGTGTAGCGTTATTTTTGGCAACCATAATGGCCGGGTCAACTTGATTCGGTTAGAGCTAAGTACATTTAATAATACGGAAGCAAACATCATTGGATGCACCAGAGCTGTAGATCCCCTCTGAATACTCTAATATGTTTATAGATGTTTACGTACACGATAACTCATTGCATTCGTTATTGTTTTTAATTGTTTTTTGAATAAATAGAACTGTTATTGCACTCTAATCGCCATCATATACATAGAGCCCAGAAGTCGAATAGTTCACATTTTTAAGGTATAGTTAGGAGAACTAATTGCATCCATTTCTTTTGAGATAATTGAATCTTCTATTCCTTTCAGGCTTTCATCAGCTCTTATGCCTTCTTTCGTTGCCCTTTCTGTATGAATTCACTATAAGCAGAATAGATTACCCCAAAAAACCTATATATGTTTTGTTAACTGAGTTGTCCCTTAGCCTTGATCATCATATGGCAATTACACGTCCTAAGCTTAAACAGGGTATGGGCTAAGATACACAAACCTCGTGTATCTTCGTATGCCTCTTCAGACTTTTGAATTAGATAAAAGCTCGATAATTTAAGCCTATAATTTATTCGGCTAAACATGATTTTTGAATCTTGCTAGGCTAATGCATCTAATGACCTAGTGCATGTGGTGTTTGCAATTGGATAGACGCCATGTAGATTCCATTAAATCTTAGACACACAAAATAACGTTATCTTCAGATGCCGGAATTTATGGTCTCCGAGATTGCAAAAGTCAAGAAGTAAGTTTTGGGCAAGTAAAGCTAGTAAAGATAGATGTAAGATTTGACCTTTTGATCAAGAAATGGTTAGGGGAAATATTATACAAAATGCTCAATTTTGTAGATTCAATCAATCCAATTGAAGATAAATAATAGACACCCACGAGACTATATAAAATGAATATTTTCCATTCAATTTAGTCAATAGTCAATACTATGATAAAATTAAGATTCCATCGAAAGTGGGGAAAAAAATTCTAAATTAACTTAACCAAGGCCCTGATGAAGGCCCAAGCTAGCCCATTAAATACCGATAAAGGAAAATGGGCTGGTACAAGCATCCGAGTCTGTTGAGTTTTAGCCCAAAAGGCGATCCTTGGTCTTGGACATATGTTGGGTTTTAAGTTAGCCCAGCCCAACCTTTCGAAAGTCCAAATGTTAAAATATACTAGGCGAGCCACATGCTATCTTTTCTAGGAATCTGCAGCAGATATAAGCAAGGTTTAAAGTATCCCATGATACCATATGATACTAGCTGATACGTATCCATATTTGACCCAACCGATACGATACATCTCGATATCTCTCTATTAAATTACATTAAAATACATTAACCCGAGTGATACAATATTCGATACAGGACGATATATCTTTTAAAATCACCTGACCAACATGATACTCGAAAACTTGACTATAAGTGAGATTAGCCAATTGAGGATTAGTGGAATGGTTGAGAGTCCTACTCCCAGTGGAGAGGTTGTGGGTTCAACCCTTTCCGACGGCATATATGTAATATCTCATCCCCAGTTTTCCTATATATAAAAAGCGCTTTATTACTTAAAAAAAAAAAATAAAATAAAATTCTGCAGATTTGAGACAATTGGAATTCCATGGAGAAATTATCACTGGAGGATTTTCTCTAGTTTTGTACTGAGATAATGAAGCGTTTTATTTCACCTTCTCACCACCTTTCAACAATAACTTTTTTGAAATCTACCCAAAAAAATAAAATTGAAAAGAGATTTTCCATCTCACCTTTCTAGGTTTTCATAGTAGAATGGTAATTCATTAGCCATTGCTACCTTTCTGGTATTCAAACTTGTAGGTGGGGTTCCATGGGAGAGTGGGGATGCTGAAGCAACTCTCTCCTGCTAGTATGGGCAAATTTCAAGCTTGCAAGATGGAAACCTTTCTCTATCTCATTTGAACTCCATTCAGATGAATAATATTCTTCTTCTGTAATGTTCTTTTCAGCAACTGGACCACAGAACATCCCACCCCATTGCGGGAAGTAAATCAAACCAAGAGGGATAGTGCAGCATATGATCATATTACCCATGAGACTCAGCCCTGTTTCCTTTGAATATCTGGAACCTCTGAAGAAAATCAGTTGAGTCAAAACTGCACCAACATTTCCACCTCCTCCGGTCATTCCAGATACTACTCCTAGTGACCTGCAAAATCAATTGTCACGGGAAAAGGGGGGGGGGGGTGGATAAGATCTTAGTCAAGTAGCTGCACTGTAAAAAGATCATAAGTCATTCTAGTTGTTCAACTATAAGACCAGTTCTGATCAATCTCTGTTAAAATTAAGTAGAAGTTGGATTCAGCAATAATATAAGAGTCAACAGATGCTGAAGAAGGTATATTCCCTGTGGCATTAAGAGTGAAGAAAAAGCTCCTCTTCCATCCAAAGCAAAATAATTAAACTATAAAGAATGTTGGGCTTCTGGGTTTGGGCTGGTTGGATGTCCTGGACTCAATACTATGAGTGCTTCAGCCTCTCTCTCACACCAAGGGTAAAAGATGAACGGAAGAGACCTCTGGGAAATTTTTGCTTCGTATTTACTATAGGGTGACACCCCATGAAATATGCTATTGTTGCCATCTTTTCTTTCTGAAAGTAAATGGGAGAAGTTCAGAAAATGGTCGGATCACTCTTGTATCTTAATGAAAAGGAGATGTGCTTGCTATGACTGAAATTCCTCAATGTCAACAGTTTGCTTATATATAAGTCCCTCTCATGCATGAGGATCTAAACTGTGTCCAACAGTCCAAGCTTTTCTATAGGTAATTATTATATCCTCCACCTAATTGTTTACAGAAACAGATATTTTCTATAGGATCTTAAATAGTTGTAGAACAAGTAAGAATTGATCCCTTTTCTTTTGTTGGCATTCTTATTGACATTTCTGTTATGTGAAAAGCTCATACAGGAACTACTGGACCTGAACAATATATTTTGATCCAAGTCAGAAAACACAAAACTAAATAGATTCTGAAGAGAAAAGTACTGATGAAATCTTTGTCTGATAAAAGAAGCGTAGCCAGCTATAGAAATGAGGGAGTAAAATATGTTAAAGAAGGACAGAAATAGTGATATATAGTAGGATGAGATCACTTGCCTTCTGGAAACAAATGGAACAACTCCAAATGTTAGTCCACATGCAGCTTGGCAAAGGATTGAGAAAATGATCATCACAACAATGGATGCACCTAATGATCCCATTCTCCCAAGTATGACACAGAATAGTCCACCTAAAGTCTGCACCACCCATAAGCACCAAAGTCTGCCTCTCATCCCAAACCTTTTTGCTGTAATGTCGGAGAGCAGTCCTCCACATGGTCGAGAAAAGATATTTGCTAACCCAAAGGTTGCTGCGATGATTCCGGCTGTTCGGAGCTTCAGATTGAACCTATCATAGAAATACTCTGCAATCATATTGTCTATTGTAAGTTCTACTCCAAAGCAGTAGCCGTAAGTCAATGCCAGGATCCATGATCTGTAGTTGGAGATGCCATGGTAGAGAACCTTTGAGACCTCATCTTTCTTCTTACTCCCAGATTTCTTTAGCTCATAAAAATTTCCATCGGGCAAGTCTTGGCCGAAGATAAAGACGGCTAGTGCTGTTAAAGTCTGGAACAGAGCAGGTATGAAGAATGCAACGCGCCAAGCAGTGAAATTTGTTGCACCAATGTGGCAGATGAGTTCAAACACAAGTGGCATTATGATCTGGGAAGCTCCACCACCGAGATTGCCCCATCCTCCAGCTACACCATTGGCTACTCCTACAACGGGAGCAGAGAACATGGTGCTCATCCAATATTGGCAAGAGACAAAGGTGGCGAGGGAGACGCCTGTGAAGAAGCGAACAAGGAGGAATGAGACAGCAGAATTGGCACAGGAGGTGAAATAGACAACTGGTGAAGTGATGAGTAGTAGCGATGCTGAGGCAAGCCGAGGGCCAACAAGGTCACATGCTGTCCCCATGGCTAGCCGAGCAAATACTGCACCAGAAACTGATGCAATCCCTGCATTGCCAATGTCAGTGTCTGTCAGGTTGAGGTTATCACGTATAATAGGAAGGAGAGGAGGGGCTGCAAAACTGGATACGAAGGAAGCAAAGAATGATATCCATGAGAGGTGAAAGGCTGGCATATGTGGTGAAGCAATAGAGAATAATCGGAACTCCGTTGCTTTCTGTTCAGAGTCTACTGGTAAAGCAAATCTCTGATGCTCGGCATCTTTTGCAGAACCAGATGGTTCCATATTCGATAGTTAGATTGCACAGGATTGGAGTAAATGAGATTCTTGGCGTCAGTAACTTTGAGATCCGCTAAGGATCAGTGAGTATAAGCTACTTCCTTCCCTCACTCTACATCCCAGCGCATGCTATTCTGTCCCATGCAGAAAAGGATACTGTGTCTGTGTTAAGGATAACACAGTATCCAGATAGCATTTAAGAACTAGATTTTATACAGAATGGTAACTTCAACAATTATTTTGACTTACAAAAGGCAACGGATGATTAATGTGACTTCTATAATTTGATATGATATAGTTTTATACAAATGATGACTTAAACAACTAATGTAATTCTTACAATTTGATATGATATAATTAGATACAAATTCTTTCCACTTGTGTTTAGAAGATCACCTTATCACGAATGATTTCTCTTGGATTTGAGTTCAAATACTTTCCATTTGTGCAGATTAGATCTCATCTTATCATGAAAGATATCTCTTGAATTCAAATTCAAATGTCTGTGCTTGGAAAATGGATGATTGAACCTTAAACTAATACTGTGTAAGAACTTTCTTTTTAAATGAGATCGACTGGCTTACCCAACCAAGTATACTTATAAGAATCTGTTACAAGAGATATGATATAATTTGTTGTAAATGGTAATTTCAACAATTAATGTACGAGTTGCAAAATGTAAGGTTTGACTAATTCAAAACATCTTGGTGTTACAAAATCCTAACATTTTATATTTCTCTATCTGGACTAACAGGAAGGATGTCTTTTATTTTCAATATGGGACCTGACAATGAGTTTAAATTTCAATTGGGTCATTGTTAGAGTTTCATTTTGTTTATTGGGTTTCAATTGGCACCAGCTTGGTGATAGAGTTGTTCTTCTGTATCGCTAATTCTCTATTAATGGTTGTTGGTCAGAACTTTCTCAGGCAGTTAATCTCATGAATTTTAAGCTCTTAGTTTTCCCAAAAAAAAAAAAGGATTTTAAGCTCTTGGGCAATGCCTCACTTAACAAAATTGATTTTAGGTTAAGGCAAAAATCTAGCTAGCCAAACCTAGTTTTGTTGCAGCCTTAAAAATGCAAAATCGATAGAGGTAGATAATCTAGGAATAAGAATGCTGAAGATACTGATACTTTTGTATTGCATGCAGTAAAATAATCAATTTATTTATATTGATTTCAATAGATCTCGTATTTTATGATGAAACAAAAGCAAGCTCAAGGTAATATGTATATGTAGTAGGGTTTGTGGGAGTGAAACCGGCATTATGATTAAAAAAATGTAGTTTCTCATACCCTATTTATACCATACCAAATACTAAATCGTGCCGCTTTTGCATACCTATTTTATAATGAAATCATACGGTATCGTTTTTTAAAATATCATTTTCATACCATACTATATAAATTAGGTACAGTACAATTTTGGTATGAGGTTCTTAAATTCAGTACATAGCGTACCGTGCTGAATTGACACCCTTCCATGACACAACTCATCAATCTTATCCCACCAAATAAAAAAACAGAACTCATCAATCTTATCTATTTACTTACCCTTTCATTGGTCTGTTATTGTTAATCTTTTATTTTACAGTTATAAGTACCTTTGTACATCTATGTAATGAGTGGCATGAATTGTCATTACTAAGAATATCAACTCTAGATACATGGATCGTTCACTTTCACAATCTTCTAGTTTTCCTATTGCAGCTACTTAAATTCAACAACTTGCAGTGGCCCAATGGGTTGTCTATAGTTTCCTTGAAAACAGCCTGCCATTTGGGGCTCAGATTCTAGTCTGGATCATCCCCCCATCGGGGAGCACTAACGGCTTTACAATCACAAATTATATGGGGTCCACAAGTAAAAATTAATAAAATATATATTTTTTAAAAAATATCATCACCTATTCCTGTGGGCCCCCTTGTAGTTTGTGGTTGCAAAGCCGTCGAGGAGCACAAAGTGCTCCCCTAACGGAGAGATGATTAGGGTTCACCATAAGATAGTCGTAATCAGCTCTGTAGTTGAGGGCCAAGACGACCCACATACCGATGATTGATTGCAAGCGCTGTAGATTGTTACTTGAATCTCAATGTTGTCCGGGTTTAGTAAACTGATATAGAAATTCAGATTAGTTGGTTGAGTGACAATATATGAGACTGGATCCTTTACCCGTGGAGGATCTCCTGAGTATTTCACTTTTAATTCATTTTGCCAGAATTAGAGAGACATTTTCAAATTTGTGATGGAAGGATGCGAAACAATCACAAACTTTTAATTTGTGATGTTTATTTCTAATTGTTAACTAAAAAATTTACAATAATGATTTGATAAGTTAAATGGTTATATATGATAGGGAGTCTTTGAACCAGTTGTTTGCCCATAAATATACTTCTAGCACAATGATGGCAAACATACATAATAATTCATTGGATTCATTATTGTTTTTAATCTTTGTTGTTTCCTTGCCCTTTATGTATAAATTCACATCTAAGCATTATCAAGTCACAAGGCTTACCATATCAAATGTATGTTTGTAAATAGAGTTGTTTCCTTCCAATCCATGATGTGCAGCTTTAACCCAAATGGCAAGGAGTTGTTATTTTTCACCCACAAGGGATGGCATGAAATTTTTTTAATTAAGAATCCATCAAATGGGAGAAAGTTATATAATTAAGGCCCAAGATAGCCTAATGCCACGTTCATTTTATCCCAAAACTACACGTGATTCTTGGTCTTGGACATATTGGGCTCGGCCAACTACATGCTATGTTCGCTAGGGCATTGTTTGTTTGCAAAAGTAAGGGTGAAAAAAATAAATATGTGAGACCCATATATAGTATGGTGGGGGAATGATAAATAAAAGAATTTTGTGAAAATACTTTAAATGTGAGTTCTACTTTTGTTGTTTCTCTCGTTTTTCCACAAACTTTCATATATTTTGTAGGATTTTGAAATAGAAAAAGTAGTATGTCATATCAGCAAATAAGCTTATTTAGTTTGCTTAAAAATTTGTCAATATTTTCATTCGATTGGATCAAACAAGCTATGCTTTGGGACTTCATAAAAAAGTTAGGACTTATATGATAACCCACTGAAAAATAGTTTCTAGTATTTCATGATGTGAGAAGTAGAAAAATTGGCCCAATAGCATTTGATAAAATGGTTTACTTTACCATGATTTTTGGAACACAAATTGAAATTTAAAAAAAAAAATTCTTTGAGAAACACTTTTGATGTAATAATAAAGTGTTTATTGGGAGCAAGTTGGATTTAAGTAAGTCAATTTTAAAAGGGGTATTTATGAAATTTGACTTTCTAAACATAATAATGGAAAATTTCGTACATCTTATTACAATTTTCAAATTTTTACTTCAGAAACAAGTTTTATAAAACACCAAAAAAAATGTTTATGCATATAAGAAACATTAAGAACTGTTGTTTGTGTTTCTCGAATCAAAAGCACTTGGTGAGTTATCAAATGAGTACTTAAGACTTTTTCCCACTCCTTTTTCCTCACCCTGCTTCTAATTCAACAAACAAACGATGCCTAGTTCTTCTCTTTCACTCTTTTCTAAACTCTTGAACATTTGCTATTACCTTTTAAATTAAATAGTATCCACTAAAAAATATAAGTTATCCACAATTACATAATTGCATTTTCAATTAAGCTGCATGTAAAATGATCAAAATACCTTATATTTAATGCATTTAAGTTTTAATTTGTTTTTTTTTTTGTAAGTTTCAATTTTAATTTTTAAATTACATAAATTAAATATCCTCCCCTAATCCCTTTCCCTTATGTGAAATTATTATTAACTAAAATTACTAAATTCAATCACATAGCTAAAGTAAATTTACGAAATCACCCTCCTTTCTGCTACATTACTAAAATACCTCAATTTTACAACCCATTTCTCCGTCGTCTTCCTCGACCACCCTCTGCTGTTCTCTCCATTGTGAAAAGAAATCTCAAGTTTACTCCTTGAATCGTGTTATTTACAAAAGCTTCGTTGTACAGATCTCGAATTTTTGATCGAGCAAGTTAGGGAAGTGATAGGAAATTTTAATTTGATTCCCAAATTTTTAGGTGAACAAGAAGTAAAGGGGAAATCTTTTTCGGTTTACACAAGTAAGTGGAAAAGACTGTTAATTGTTTGTGTTTGGTTAAGAGAGGTCGAGGTGTAGAGCTGAGGAAGGGATTAACATCAGCAATCCTTCGGAAAAGAATCTCTTTAATTCTTTTTTTTTGTGGGAAATTAAAGAGGAGATGCAGTGGGCTGCAAGTTTCATGGGATGTTATAAATTCTGGAGAATCTCAAGCTGAACTGCAGTTCTCTGGGTGAAGAACATGGGAGAGGGCAGCAAATTGCTGAGCGCTTTCTCTGTGGTGTCTGAAGGTTTTAGGCACTCATGATTCTTCTCTTCTTCCTCCTCTTCGTCTCCGCCCTTGTTGTTGATTAAAGCTGCCAAAACCCAACTCAGAACCCTACCACAACCACGAAAACCTCAAGAGCCAAAGCATTCTGCCTCCTAAAACCAATTATCGTTGAGAAACTCTAATTCGCAGAGAAAATAATCAAGCAATCGGAGTCAAAACCTAATAATTTGCAGGCAAATTAGCCTCGAGATCGAAGAAGACGACCACGAAGCAATTTCAAAAATAAAGAAAACAGAACAAAACCGTCTTCTCCGACCATCTCCGACCGGGTACCGCCCACCAGTCCTAACCCCTCCTTTGTGTAATTTTCAGAATCCAAAATGGGGTATTATCGTCATTTTCATATTAGAGGGTATTTGGATAATTTTAAATTTTAAATTTTTAATATAAGAAAAGGTATTTTGGTGATTTACATGTATTTTAATGGGATTCACATCATCTGAAATTCTTTTCTCTATAATTCCCTGTAATTCCCTCTTAGGATTGTGCCATGTGGCATTTAAGTGATCCAACGGTTACCCAACATACTAGAGTTTAAATAAAATTCAAATTTATGAGTGGGTTTAAATAAAATTCAAATTTAGTTTATATTGGATAACTGTTGGATCACTTAAATGCCACATGGCACAATCCTAGAAGGGAATTACAGGGAATTGTAGGGAAATGAATTACAGAGGATGTGAATCCATTTTAATGTGCATGCCATATAATTTAAGAATAATAACGGGTGGCAAAGAGTTGTACCCCCTCTCATAGGGGTGCCGTGTAATTTGCTTCTTCTCCCTTTATTTTCATTTACATATAGGGAGCATTAAATCGATAGCCTTTTTACTATTAAGAGGTGTTGGTTATTACTAATTAAGCAATTCTATAATGGTCATATTCACTAGTTTGAAGAAACTGAAAAGTGAAGAATAACCACATATTCAAATTCTACACTTGCTGATTTTATGAACCCTTTATACTACTCAGTTATCACAGTTGTGGTTCTTTAATATCAATTTATATGACCAACATAAAGTTGCTTGGTCAGCAAGGGTCAGTACCTTTTAATAAAGAGATCGTGTGTTAATGCTCCCAATGTATAATCCCCACCCCTTAAAATATAATTTTCAATCCCAAAAATATATCACCAAATATATTGATCTAATAGTCAACAATAAAGCTCGATATTTGATCAGCAATCAATCTCCATTTTTTAATTTTCCACAAAGTTCTACTACCATCTGTAAGACTTCGAAGGTATAAAATAGGAAAAATCAAATTGCTACTTAACAAATAAGTTCCTTAATTTATATAAATTTATACCAACAATTTATATAAATTTATTTATTTATTATATCATCAGTTTTTGATAATTGAACTCAGGTTTTATCTGGGGTATATGATTTACTTCCCATCCTTTGGCGCTACCTTCTGAGAGTCAAGCCTCACCGCATGAGCTACCCACGCGGCACCTTAATTTGTGTCTCATGGCGGATTCTATCATCAATTTTAACTTCTCAATTTGCAGGAGAAGTGGAGAACCCTTCATTATGTAGATGGGTCATCGGTTTCTCTTATCTCATTGTTCTCTCTCTCTCTCTCCATCACACCTTTTGATATTTTTTGAGCATTTTTCAGAACTTCATAGAGACCAGATTCCTTCCATCGTAATCCAACTCTCTGGTGTTAACGTCATCTTTACTAAGTAGATACCAACAGTAATCAAACTACATTTACGTGCTCCACGCCAAAAAAACAATCATAAATTAAGAGCTCCGCTCAGCCACACAACCGCACTACTTCAAATCAATCGCTTCACCTTCGTCTCTTTACCATCTTCACCTTTTTCGCTTGACCCAAATCAACCTCTACCGTCTTAATTATTAGCTGCAATACAAAACAATGTTATTTATTTGAAAAATCAGTTGTAAACTTGTAACAATATCAACCTCTAGCTACGAAAGAATGTAATTTAACCAATCAGTTAGATATTTCCAGCTATCAGTCGTCTTCAATTGACACCTTGCTTTCGACCCATTCGCCCAAATCGCCCTGTACCAAATGAAGCCTTCTCCTGGGACATCAATTGATTTTGAACCTCTTGGATTTTTCTTTTTTTGTAATTCAGATTCTAAGTATGATCGCAGTTGGCGAGAGATAACTGTAGATTTCTCTGTTTTTCTGGCGATTCTGTGATGACCCAGAACTTGTTTAATTCTTCTTCAATGGAAGGAGCAGAATTAGGAGGAGAACTCATAAGAAAAGAACCAGTTTTTGCTCTTCCTGTGGATTCCGATCACAAGGCAACTGAGTTGAGATTATGGTCATGGGCTCCTCCACATATGCGAGCGTTTCACTTGTCATGGATTTCTCTCTACGCCTGCTTCTTCTCCACCTTCGCCATTCCTCCTCTGCTTCCGGTTATCCGTGATAATCTGAATCTAACCGACCGTGACATCAGTAACGCCGGAATCGCATCTTTCATGGGTTCTATCTTCTCTCGTCTTGCAATGGGTCCAGTCTGTGACCTCGTTGGTCCTCGTCTAGCCTCTGCAACTCTTTCTCTCGTCACAGCCCCTGTCGTCTTTGCTACGTCCCTTGCTTCCTCTGCTCAAGCTTTCATCCTTCTTCGATTCCTTATTGGATTCTCAATCGCCAATTTCGTCGCCAATCAATTTTGGATGACTTCAATGTTCTCCCCCAGAATCGTCGGCCTCGCGAACGGTGTCTCAGCCGGCTGGGCCAACGTGGGTTCCGGCGCTACACAGCTCTTGATGCCACTCATCTACTCCTTAATCACCAATCTCGGAGTCACATCGTTTACAGCATGGCGTGTTGCATTCATTATTCCGGCAACTTTTCAGACTCTGACGGCGTTGATGGTATTGATATACGGCCAAGACTTGCCGGACGGAAATTATATGCAAATCCGGCACCGACGAGCCAGTGACAAGCCCAGAAGCAGCTTTTTCGAAGTTTTGTTTCATGGGCTCAGGAATTACAGGGGATGGATACTGGGTTTGATATATGGGTTCTGTTTTGGGGTTGAATTGACGATCGATAACATAATTGCAGAGTACTTTTACGATCGATTTGATGTTGAAATTCAAGTTTCAGGAGCAATTGCTGCAAGCTTCGGATTGGCGAATATTGTGTCTCGTCCGGCAGGAGGAGTTTTATCGGACGAGATGGCGAAGAGGTTTGGGATTCGAGGAAGACTATGGAGCTTGTGGGTGGTGATGACTATAGCTGGCTTACTGTGCGTGATACTCGGGCGAGTTAACTCGCTCGCTACTTCCATAATCGTGATGAGTGCTTTCTCCTTCTTTGTTCAAGCTGCTTCTGGCTTAACGTTTGGGGTCGTTCCTTTCGTCTCTCAAAGGTCAGATTCATATAATTTTTTTTTGGAGAAATCGTAGTTTTAATGTTTTATGAGGAGGTTGGGACTATTACGCATCTACCATCGAGTTGTGAATCCGGCTGCTGGGATACTCTTAGGGTTGCAATGAGGCCCGGCTGAGGCAGAGCTTTTGCAATTCCAAGCTCAACCCTATATATTATAATTTAAGCCAATTCGTGTCCTAATCTTAATTCAGGGTTAATAATTATTGTTCTTGACTCTAAGTCCTATAGGGTAAAGTCAAGCTCATTCTCGCCTTGATTGGCCCGTTCCTGGCTCCGATTGGGCCTATCCCTAATTAGTCTTATAATTGGCCTGTTCTTGGTCCTGTCCCTAGCTATAGCCTTGATTGACCCTATGCTTGGTTTTGGCTTTAATTGGCCCTATCCTTGTCCATGTTCCTAATTCACCGAGATCAAACATCAAGGACAAAATTAGGGTTAGCATTATGGCCAAAATCATGGCTAGGGTCAAGGCAAAAAATCAGGGATGGGTTGGGATAGGCCTAGTGGGCCAAAGAGTAACCCCGAACCCGCCCTTGGCCCTAATTAGGGCTAGAATATTTTAGCCCTAATCCGCCCTCGAGCCAAAATCTTGAGCCCAAACCCTATTCAAGTTTAGGGTAGGCTTAGGGAGGGTTAGGGCCGTTAGGCCAAACTTGCACCCCTAGATACTAGAGTTGGTTGCCGGGTACACAGAGAGGACTTCAGCGGCCAGACACATAGAACATAGAGGACTTGTGTTAAATATACCATCAGAAAGAGTCAAATCTTGATCCCTTGCACTAAAAAATGGCGTTTATTACCAATTGAGCAACCCTTCATTTTCTAATCCTAATGATTCTTAGCCTAGTCGATCTTGAGGCATTCAAATATAATCTTATATGTGAAATTCACCTTGGTTTTACTTGTGTGCAGGTCACTAGGGGTGATAGCAGGGATGACTGGGAGTGGGGGAACAGTGGGCTCTGTAGTAACACAGCTGCTCTTGTTCTCAGGCTCGAACTTCTCTAAGCAAACGGGGATATCTCTCATGGGGTTCATGATGATTGGTTCTAGCCTTTCAATTCCTTTAATTTACTTTCCTCAATGGGGTGGCATGTTCTGTGGCCCGTCTAAGCATCAGGATGCCCTGGGCCAACAAAATTACTATTTGCTTGAATAGATTTTGGTAGCTTCCATCTGGGTTTTTTTGTTTTTTTTTCTTATTTGAGATACGTTTAATGGTTTCATCTGGTTGTAGTAAAGCAAAGGAAAGAAAGTAAAGTTACTTATGTTGTGTATTGTGGGGATTTTGAAGAGAACCCTCCTCCAAGGCTCCAGTTGCAGCACAAGCAGTGAAAATACATGAAAAGGTAAAGCTATTTGGCACCAACATCTCACCTACCATTTGGTGAAAAGATCTAATGCCACAAAGGTCTCCCCATTTTCTAATAGCACCAGCAATGAAAATACTTGAAAAGGTAAAGCTATTTGGCACCATCTGACCTACCATTTGGTGAAAAGATCTAATGCCACAAAGGTCTTCCCGTTTCTAACAACACCAGCAATTGTGACAATATTGCGACAAACCACATTCTCACAGATAACATTCCAAAATATCCTCAAAGAATCTTCAAAGCAACAATTTTTGGTAAAGATGTCTGTCATTCCTGTCCTTACATAACCATCAGAAAATAACCCATTTTTTTTTATTATGAGAGAGTAAACCTGCTTACCACAAAGCAGAGGTTAAGAGGCAGTACAAGCTGACTGAACACTCTTATATGTGGGTTGGTTGAGAGTAAATCCCACAAGAATGGATTCTGCAAAAGATTCTCCAAGCATCTTCAAATTTCTAGCTCAGGTTTTAACTTGATATCATGAGTTTCCAAGTGATTAGATTTGGTTGAGTGATTTCACCAAACAAAATGAGGGCATCTCTCATTGCAAAACACTTGCAGTAGTTGTCAACCACAGTGTAGGCAATTATTATTGTTGGTGCAAGAAATATGATCTTAGCTCCGTGGTTCGCTCTAGATCTAGCTCTTACTCCTGAGACCAAAACAAAGTGAAAGTAGGCCGTCTCTGAGTACGGGAAAGCCACCTCCATAGATGTTTTTTCAAGATGAATTACAGATTTCATTCGAAAGATTTAGACTCACCAAACAATTAATTTTAGGAACCATGACTCCATAAGTTTGAAATCTCTAATTTTTTGAAATCTCCATGCTTATGAGGAGAATGAAATCTCACCTACAATAACAAAAAATCTATTATGGATTATGGGGTTCTTTTTATTATTTTAAATAAAAATAAAACTGAAAATAGATGCCAAACATTTTAAAATAATAAAAATTTTAAGAATGAGAATGAAAATAAATGAAAAAAAGAGCCTAAATATAACCTTGACTGATAAGCAATTCTCAAAAATTATATTGCATGTAATGATATGTATTGATCCACAGCCAGAGAATGATCCACAACCACAGAATATAAAGAGTTCAAGATAAAACAGATCTGGTTTATACAATCCAAAGTGAATCAAAATGGGCTTCACATCTTTAGTGGTCACAAAGATATCAACTATCCATCAGTCCCTTAAAGAAAAATTCGTCATATATTCATAAATCCAACAGTGGAATATGTTTCTTAAAAATAAGAAACTTATAAGGAGAAAATGCAATAATTTAGAGGAATATGGTCACTATCTTATTTTTAGAAAACATGCTCTATTGTTGGATCTATCATATTTACGTGGTCAACTCTTCTTAAAGGGCTAATAGATGACTGATGACATTGTAGCCATAGAGGATGTGGATCCTTGGGAGACACATATGTCCAACACAAGATATATATAATCAAGTACAAACCTATAACTTGAATGCCTTATATGATTTACATATACATACCAAATTTATCATCCATCAACAATTCAGCTGTGTCATCTATAGTTTTAAAACCATACATTAAGTACACACATAGTAAATATATAGAACCATACATGCATGCATGCACGGATGATTTAACGATGAGACTGAGAGTCCTTCACGATAGTTACAGGACACACTGCATGGTTGATAACATAGCGGCTGACACTCCCCAGAAGCGCCCTGATATTTGTATAAATAAACACTCACGTCACTGATCAATCTATAACAGTAGAAAAACTTTCTACTGCCAAATTTATTAGAAATCCATGCATGGAAACATATAATAGAAGAGAAGCCATATATACCTCTTAACTCCAGTAAGTCCTCTACTTCCCATGACAAGGCAGTTCAAGGGCACATTAGCAATGGCTTCACATATCTTTAACCCAGCATCTCCCCAGTATATCTTGGCCATTACTTCTACCTGTTAAAGCATTCAAATCGTGACAACCATATATAGATAACCAGAGAGCTAGAGAAGGTCATAAAGGGAGATGATCGAGAGGAAGAAGATGGGAAGAGTACTAATACCCCATTTAGCTTAGCGACTGCATTGAGTAAGTCTAGGGTTTCCGCGTCTGGCTTGATACCATATTTCTTGGTTATGCCCGGGTCAGAGAACTCCATGAGTGGAATCAAAGCTTCATATTAAATGGTTTGTAGATATATAGTTAGTAACTAACTCAAACTTAGCAATTTTGGATTAGAAGGGAATTAGAGCTTCACAAGTAGAAACAGAAGTCTAAATCTTCTACCAACATGGATAAGAAAATTTTCTAAACTCCATCATTGGATTATTTATATGTGTTCAATCTCAAACCAAAATCTTCTTCTTTTTAATAACATGATTAATAGTGTTAACTTCTATTTTACCTCACTTATTCAAAAAAAAAGAAAACCTTGCTTTGAGAACTAGTGATCAATAATCCAACCTATGGGTTGGAAAATTTCCATAGAAGTAGCGGATCTGAACTTGATCATGATTAATTGGGAAAAGGCCAAAGGCCATGAGAGACTTACGGGAGCCGGTAGCTTGCCAAAGCTGTGCTACTCCTTGCTCTTGGTCAGAGGGCTGAACGCTGATGAGGATAAGATGGTCTCCTGCTTTAACTAAATTTTCAGAGGCCCATTTCAGTGCTTCCTTGCTGCATGGAGAGAAATCAATTGCAACTCCAACGTTCCTGCTCAGCGCCATCTTCTTCTCTAATTGATTTATCGATATCACTGAGTTTCAAGGAGGAACAGTTCAGTTCAGAGTTCAGAGATGTATTGGAAGGAGAGAAGAGTAGTGTGGACTTGTTTCCTTTTAAGATCTTAGCTTCTGTTACATTCTGATTCTCTTATCTGCTTAGGATCCACGCATCAACAAGTTGCAAAAGTGGATGCATGACACGAAAGTGACACATGCAATGCAATGCTGCATGTGTCCAAGGAATACATGCACCAGATAAGTAGGTTCGTTGCAAAAGGAGAAGTTTAGGAAAGTGGATGACATTGATAATGTGTAACTTTTATACTCTTTTACCATCACATGTTTAATAGGGTGTTCATCTTTTAGCAGCGATAAGGTGAGTTAGAGATGAATTTTGTTGAGCTTCGATATTTTACTTACTAGCGTTTCTCTTGATGACACTTCTTCATCGTACATTAAGACTCACAACCCATGGGCGCCAAAATAGAAGATCTGAACTCAATTTGTCTCTTTCTTTAGAACTTTTATTTTGAGAAAACTAACTATAATAATAAAATGATTTAAACCTCTCCCTCCCTCTTTTATAGAGAGATGATGTAATATTTGTTCTTGATTACAGTGTCCACAATGGAAGCAGCAGGAATTAAATGCAAAACTGAAGAGGACTGTGAAGAAGTAGGTCTATATCCTATACCAACTTGTCACTTGGCTTGTGTGAAGGCAAAGTAAACTCAACTGTGTCCGAGGAAACTTGCTGAGCATGTTCGAATTTAATCCAAGCATTAGAAAAAGTTTACAACCATATATATATATGTGTACCGGATAGATCTTATTTTCATTTATGTTATTTTACATGGGGAGATTGGTTAGGGTTGTCATAAAAATTTTTTAGTTACCATCAAAGGATTGTTAATTTAGTTGGTAATGAGCAAAACCTCTTAGCGAAGAGGGTTATGGATTCGACTCTCCCTGTTAGTATGTAACAATTCTACACCCCTATATAAAGCTATCAATTTCATACAAAATCATATTACCTTGAACCAGCCCAAACCCATCTTAAGTCTCGTCTATAACTGACCTCACTTCTCAACATGAAAGATGAATTTGGGCTACAAAATAATTAGCTCTAGTAGAGTTAGCCGGACCAATCCGGTCCAGCCCTTCCTGACCCATGTTAATTCATTTCTATGCAAAAATGCAATGATGCACTTGAATCACTGGTGTCAAAAAGGGATTCACATCCTCTGTAATTCATTTCCTTACAATTCCTTGTAATTCCCTCATAGGATTGTGCCATGTGGCATTTAAGTAATTCAAATGTTACCCCACAAACTAGAGTTTAAATAAAATTCAAATTTATAGGTGGGTTTAAATAAAATTCAAATTTAGTTTAAATTAGATAACCATTGGATTATTTAAATGCCACATGGCACAATTTTATGAGGGAATTACGGGGAATTGTAGGGAAAGGAATTACAGAGGATGTGAATCCCAAAAAGAAGCGCTAGATTAGGATGAGAAATAACTATTTATAAACAATGAAACAAGAGAAAAGCGAAAATCCAGGTGAGACTTGCCAAATGGTCTCCATAGTTAGCAAGTAGTAACCAAAATCCACAAATCCAAAATTAACAATGCATCATTGAGGTTCTAAATTTGGTTGAAAGCATGGTTTAAAAATTGACCTCACCTGAGACAAACCTTCCAAACTCTGACCAGATTAGGGGTCAAGAATCAGAAAGACCCTGAGAAAAGAAGAAAGAAGGAAGGAAAGAATCCACAACAAAAGGAAAACTTTTAAGAAAAATGGGAATCCAGTGGATCCTTTCTTCCTCATTGGTCTTTCTTGGAATGACCACCATCATCTTCTCCAAAACCAGTGAAGCCACCTTGTTCCATTCTAGACCCAAACTTATTCATGCAAGTCCAAACAAGGTTGAATGGTGCAGTCAAACAGATTATCCAGATCTCTGCAACTCTATGTTGACAGCCATGAAGAGAGGAAACCGTGAGCAAGCCACCAACTCTGCCATTAGTGCAACTGTTCTGCAGATCAACCGTGCAAAGCAAAGGATTGCTGCGCTTCTTGGAGCTAGAGGTGCTCAAGGAAAAGCAGAACTCAATCAGTGCTTGGAAAGTTATGGAAGTGCTATTGATAACCTTAATATTTCATTGAGAAACATCAAGCGGAAAGCTCTTCCTGACCTGTTGAACAATCTCTCTGCTGCCAGTGCTGATATTTCAACTTGTGGTGATTCCTTCGTTGAGTCTGGTTTGCATTCCCCTATAGGCAAATCCAATGCACTCCTCAAAAAACTAACCAGCAACACGTTGGCTTTGGCAACTGCAATGAAACATTAAAATTAAGAAGCCCTGAAACGAAAGAGAAAAGGCTCTGCATGTAACGGCGGATCTATTAGCTTAGGCTTTTAAGAATCCTGTGCTGTTCTTGTACTTCTAGCGTCGAAATTGTGCTGTCGACGTTCGAGACCAAAATTTTGATCTAGATGTTTCATTTCGTTAGTGGTAAAAACCGAAATTTTTAGGAGTTGTATGGCAAGTTTTGGTTCAGTTTTACAGGTTTTTAGGTAAAAAACAGTTTTTCTTCCTCCTATATATTATTATTCTTTCTCATTGTTTCTAAGTGTTGAAATGATGTATGTTTGTTTGTTAAGGTTTTGGAGGAAAAATGAAAAGAAAAAGCAAACTTGCTTTTAGGGCTCTAAATATATGAGAATTTGTTTTTAATATAAAAAGATAAGAATGTCCCTTTGTCTTTTGATGAGAAATGTTTCTTCTCAGTTCAATTCGCTTGAAAGAAAAAAAAAAACCATTTGAATTGTTTCTATTCCAAAAACATATTAAAAACACACACACACAAGAAATAAGCTACAAGAATATTGTCATTTCTATCCAAAAAGAAAAGAGCAAATTGCACTAGCACTCCAAAACGGAGGCCTTAAAGCATTGATACCTCACTTTATGTTTTAAAAGCACAGAGACCTCAAAATTTGATTTTCATTTGATATATTTATCAAATTTATCACTGAAAATAGTTAAATGACTGTTTATTTTCAAAAATATTCCTTAATTCAGATAAATTGGACAAATATATCCAATGAAAATCAATTTTGGGGTCTCTGTGCTTATTAAACATAAAGTGAGGTGTCAATGTTTTAATTAATGCCTCAACTTTTAGGTGCTAGTGCAATTTACTCAAAAGAAAAAGAATGTTGTCATGCAAACCTTTATTGTAAACAAAGGGGGTTTAATCTCTTGCCTTTCATTGCTTTGATTCATTCATTTGTTGAGTGTTCCACTATATATTCATAGCGATGTTCCTTGGTGTGGGTTGAACCCGGTTGATGGTTACTGCACAGTTCACCCCATTCTGGTTGGCAACTTGGCATGCATTCTCCAAAATTCATTTTGGATCCATAACTTATTTTGGAACCTAATTCTACTGTATGATGTTGGTTTATAAACCAAAATCTACTGAGAAAATATGCTCCTAACAAAACCCCCTTTTCCCCGTATCATTGGATATGCTTATTTGGTTTAGAATAGCAAAACCTGTTGTCTTGAAGAGAATGAAGAAACAAAGAAAGAAATTTTAAAGTCATTTTATATATCATTTTAAAAAGTGACATGCATGGAATCGCTTCACCATGGGTTTAATCTACTGTCTGTGTCTCCTTGTTGTATCTTTCCAGGTTGCCAAGCAAACCACAACTTGGGTTTTTTACTTGCGTGAATTTAGGCTTTCAAGCTTGGTAGATCAGCCTTTTAAAGATTCTTTCTTTGCGTTCACTGCACTGCTCTGTGCTTCCCTTCCCTTTCTCTCTTGACACTTCAAAAAAGAATGTTATCTTCTTTTTTGAGAATAACTCAGGTTGTGTCTTCCATTAAAAAAAAAAAAAAGAAAGGGAAAAAAAAAAATTAAGGTCACAGTATCAATTTTATTCATCCAAAAAGATTTTCTCATATTCAAATTATTGTGTAAATTACAACAGTACCCTTCAAACAAACGAACCCTAACCCTGAAAGAGAGCATATAAGGGTCACCTCAATCTTTTTTGTTTTATGCAACTGAGGTTCCTTTGGGCCGTTTTATCCGCATGTCAACTATATTTCATCATCATGGCATAATTTTATATAATATTTAAATATAGAAGAAGCCAACTTTGTCGGTGTTTACTAATTCCGCCAGTGTTTGTTGCTGGTCCCAGCCCGAATAAAGGATGAGGGTCGACACTGGAAAAAATTCAGCCAAATTTTTTTTGCGGATTGAACCTCATATGATGAATGCTATGCTAGGGTGTTTCCTGACAAAAGCGAAGAAATTAAAAAAGTTAGGGACAAACCTAAGATGACTTAACAAGAAGTGACGAGAAATTATATGTATAATTTAGGCCTTATATCTAGTATAACCTTAAACAAAATTGATCGGATGATAATAATCCATATAACCAAATCCCGTTTAGTTGGAATGAGACCTCTTACTGTTGTTGCTTAAATAGGGGTGAAACTAGCATCAGGGTGGTCAATTAATAATATTTTACACGTAACACAATGGCATTTCTACCTATTATTTTTATTTATAAAAATTTTCTACAATGGTGTGGCAAAATATAGATATTTTACACATGGCACAAGGTTAAAGAGAAAATTTCAAAAAATGGGGAAGAAGGGGAGAAATTTTCAAAAAAGTAGGAAAGTGGAGCAATTGTTGATGGAAAGAAAACCAAAGGGAAAATTTATTAAATTAGGAAAGAGAAGAGGAAATTTCAAAAAATGAGCCCCCTTTGGCCCGGGTTGCTCCGTCTTGTATTTGAATGTATGGTGAGTGACCAAGAAAAATTCAAACTCTTGACCTCATTTGAGTATTAATATATACATAATTTAAAGAGTATTGTTGGTTCTCTTTCATAATTTTTTAATGCAGAACATGTAGAATCCACTTAAAGTATCATATTTTATAGGGGCCTAAATCATCAATGAAGGAGTTTTTTTTTCTTCATGTTGCTCACTTATGTTGGGCTAAAACTCTTGTCTGTCACTTACGATTATCCAATATTAGATTTTGACTCTTTGAATATTAAGTTTTTTCAAGTTTTAAATTTCAATGACCCAAAATATCCCTTAGCATTTTAAATGACAATAATGCCCCTCACTCACCCTTAAGTGGGTGAACCTAAACCTTGGCCTCCACCGGAAAATACCCACCACCTTCCCTGGCTGGAACCTGCAACGTCAATTAGCGAAAAACCTTCTAGACCTTGCTCCGTGCTCTGTAAACTTCAAAGCTAACATTATTATACCAAACAAGCCATGACCTTCTTGATGTTAAGAGTTTTTATTTCATCAATTTCTTAATTTCCAATATTTTTTTTGAAATGAGGTTCATCCGGACCAGCTTGCGCGCACCACGACTACATCCTCAATGCGCTTTTTATATAATTAATATAGGCGGGGCTTCACCCTTGGCCCCGAGGGGATTCGAACTCTGACCTCCTACGTGGAAGCGTTGGGCTTTGCCAACTGAGCCACCCCTCGGGGTTGTATTGGAATTTACACATCTCAGATTGGTGAAATCCAATACCCTAGTCTTGTATTGGAATCTATCTCCTCTCTCTCTCTAGTCTTGGCAGTGGTTGAAGGGTTCAACACTAAGCATGGATTCATTAAAAGCAATGAAGCTCTATTACTTTGATGACATGTGGAATCTCCATGCTAAGGCCTCTGTTATCTTGTGGATTCAAATTTTTAAGCAAGTGAAAATAATTTCCTTTTGAGCTCAATCCTAATATATCATGATGGTAGAGAGTTTGCTAGGAGACCCCCTTCAAGCTCTTCTTCCGGAGCCCTCCAATCTTTTGTCAGTGGTCTAGATCACTAGCCTTGATGGATTGACTTGCCCCCATTGCTCACATCTACAAGATTAATATTCTAGGTGCCTTCCAATATTGTTAAGTTCTCTCTATTTTGCACTAATTGACACTGTGGGTTTTTTATTGGTTGTCTAATTTGATTGAAATTTGATGGTTTTTTTTCAAGTAATACTCAGGAAAGATGACATAAAAGTTCAATTGAGTCAGTTTTTTTGTAAATTTTAGAAACTTAAGTTAGGTTTTTGTAATATAAAAACTTATATTTGTGGGCAAAATGGTCATTTTAATTTTAAAATAAAAAAAAACCAATAATAAATAATTTATAATTTCTCAAATTAATTAGGGTGAACAGTATATAATTTTTGCCACTTAATTAAATAGACGATAAGAGTTTTAGCCCAACTTTTGGCAACATGAAAAGGTTACTATTTCCATGCCATTAGCTTCGGCTTGGATAATTTCTTGAAAAGTAAGGGGCATTTACGTACAAATAATTTAAATATTCGTATTTCACGGATCTCAAATTCCCGCCGAAGTCTGATCTTTTTACTTTTTTCCCAGTATTTCGCCCCTGGTGGGTAGAGTGTCTCGTAAGTTCGAAGCCGAAGGTGGCTTCACTCGTGGACCAATAGTAAGTCACCACGTATTAATACAGTTTGACAATAAAACGATCTATTATAACGTCTTCTCCGAGTGTTGCATTAGGCAGGAGTTCAGAAACTCCAGAAACGGCAAAATTGCAGTTGGTCCGAACTTTTTTTTTTTTTTTTTGGGTAAAGTTGGTCCGAATTTGATGGCTTATCACCTTGAAGTATAGATCTATATCAATCACTTTTTAGCTGTATGAAAAGGACTCAAAGATCTGGAGCGAAGAACTTGAATTCTGGTTTGTTTGCCTCTGAAAAAAGAAAATTCCTTGGATTGAAGTAGCACTAGTAAGACTGATTCATATTTGATCGCACTGAATAGTGTTTTGATCTGATCGAAATGCTTTTGTTTGATTTTTCTTAGTGATCTTTTCTTTTATAACTCCAGATAGATTTTGAGCTCCAGTATCCTAGTTCATTTATTGAAAATTCCGTGCAGAGTTTGTCAGCCATCAGTCATGATTGAATTTTGACACTAATTGAAGTTCTGAATATCTATTGTCTTTTTTTCAGCTCTTTTAAATCGTAAATGATTATTTTCCAGAAGACATTCTTCTAGCGAAATTGCTACAACCTGACCAGATTTCCTTCTCGGTTCCCTTCCTTTATCTGATTCCAGAATTTACTTCCTCTTCTTATGCCAGGTTATAGTAAAAGAACATGAGCCATACCCTATGCCGTGGCTTATTCCACCAATCTCCTTACCGGCCTACTGTTCTAGAGCATCGGGGTAAAACCAATCCACACAGAGTCCTCATAAAGGCGTTGTATCACATTTCACCGGCAAAACCAGAGACGCTACAGTTATCGAAGGCCCTAATTCCCACTAGATATCGACAGAACGGTCGTAAGGTCGAAAAGAGGGACATTATAAAGGGAAGACGCATGGCTTCTGCTTCTGTTGTTCCACGTGCCGTATTAACTACAGGCCCTGCTCCCGAGGTATTTTTCTTTTCATATGGTTTAAAAATGGTCGTTATCTTCTACAGACGATGTATTCTCTGAATGCTTTATGCTCACACAGCGCTTGAAGCTTGCACATCATCATGTTACATTCCAGGTGCAGTCAATCATACTGCCTATGTGTGCAAGTAGAGATGATGAATTGGTTCACAAATTGCCTTGTTGTGACTGACACTACAAATTATAGAATCTCTGTTTTGATAAATATTGAGCCATGGGGTGCTCGGCAACTTACCAACGGAGGAAGAGTTGAAAAGCACGACTTAGATAGCTTTGTATTGTAAGGTTACACAGTAGAATTGTCATTACGTTGTGGCCAACAATGTGGAGGGCACCTTGTCATGTGTCTTTCTTACTTGTAATGCACAATACAACAGTTAAATTTGCATCATATTCTCTTTGTTTTATTTATATTTTCAAAAATGAGCTAATGTCTCTTGATCCAATTACGAGGCTCTAGATCTTACTTCCACCATGAAGCGCAAATATACTTATTTACCCCATCCTCAACCCTGAAATCAGAGGTTCGCACCCCATCACTGAGAAAGAAAAGAATGACTATACAGATTGGGAATAGGACTGCATCATTATATACGAATCCACAGCTGAAATTTTCTCGGTGCTTAGACATAAAGAGATATGGTGAACCTTACCTAATTATTTCTTGACCTGATCGGTCAAAGCCCAGTTGAATCTATATGGGCTGAAACTTCAACAGCAGATGATTGACTTGGACCCTGATTTTGGTTATTGTGACAAGCAAGGATCTGCAACGAGTAACAGCAATAGAGGAAGGAAGAGAGAAAGGGATCGAGGGAAAAGAAGAGAGAGACTGTCAATAAAAACAGTTGATAGCTTTGCAGTCCCCCTCATTGTATACTTGTAGTAACAAAAACCAATTACAGAGGAAATCCAGTCCTAGTAGTCCAACTCTAATTTAAGAAGTAGACACTAGATACTAGGAAAGCGTAAAACCAAAGATAAAGATGACAACCAACTATGATAACTTGGAACCCCCTTATTGTGACCCATATCTTAACGGTTATCTAATTGAGCTGTTTGTGTTTTCAGGTGATCCTTAATGCCTTGATTTCAAAATATAAATCATAAATTGAAGGCTTTAATACAAATTTTCATAGTGATCTTGCTTTATAGTTACTTAATTAGGAAATTGGTTACATAAAACTTGTAATATCCTTTTTTGCTTCGATAAACATGTATTTTGAATATGTACCTCTCCCTAATTAGTTGGCCCACTATCTGCAAACATAAATTTAAGGGTGGCCTGTGCATCCGCAAATAAGATTTCAATATTGCAGGCCTCCTCAAACTCATCTGGAGAATCTCAAACAAGGAATTCTCTATCTAATCCACTCCTAGGCTCCCATCTCCTCTAGATGATTCCTTTTGAATTGTCTCCATTCCTTTTAATCCTTCTTGAACTTGCCGTAAGCTTCTCTCCCTTCACCCCTAAAACGCTATCTACTTTAACCTTCAAGATCGCCAATGGAACCTCCATCTCCTTCTAGCTTGATCCTTCACATACCCTTGGCATCCTCTATCATGTGGTTGGAGCTGGGGCAATCTACTACTCAGGCAATCACAAGCTCTGCCGTCTCTTCCATTTCATAAATTTCAGATCCTGGTTCCTCTTCCTTCATGAGTTGGACCATATCTAGCCCCTCCTGCCTCTCTTCCCTCTGCCCTCCTAGAGATCAGCTCCTCTGGCTTCCCTCTTGGACTAATACCTTCTCCTTGGCCTCTACTTGGAACCACATACGCTCCCCCTTTGCCCTGTCCCTTGGGCCAATCTCACTTGGTTCAAAGGCCGTGCATCCCTTGTCAAGCTTTCTCCGTTTGGAGAATTTTTCCCAGTGCCTTTCCACCCAATCCATGCTCAGTCACCTTGACATCCCAGTTGACCCTACCTGTATTTTTTGTCCTAAAGCTGAAAGCGTACCTCACCTCTTCTTTGCTTGCCATTTCTCCAAATCCATTTGGCTTCTTACATTCTCTTCTGTCTAATCTAGATCTAGGCGCCTCCACCACTTTAGCGTTGAGCCTAGTTGGATCCCCTCCTCTTTGGATGGTACCATGATAGCTGACATCATTGGGAAGCTTATTTTTGGTGCCTGTATTTCTCACATTTGGATGGAATGTAATTTTTAGAGGGACCCCCAAATTTTGCTCTATTGATCAATTTGGAAGGCCATATGCAACGGTGTACCACTCAAGCTCTCGCTTTTTCCTATCAAACCTTTAATTGATACCCAAAGGAACATGCACATTGTTGTCACTTGGGATTTAGATATCTCTCTGTTGTTTAACCCTAGGCTCTTTTGGCCTAGAGTTCCTCCCCCCTCTGCCCCCTTCTATTCTCTATTCTTCCCTTTGGGGTGTATAATATTTTCTATTCACCAAAAAAAAAAAGTATTTTGAACTTGAAGTTCGTATTCAAAATAATCCGTTCATTGGAGCTTTTTAGTCACCAGCCCCACACAGCTCTTTGTGAAATAAGTGTTACTTTAGGTGTGTCTATCAACAAAGTTCCTCTGGTTGCCCTTCATTTGGTAATGGAGATGAAGTTTAGGTAAACTGATGAAAACACCAGATATTCATGGTTCTACTTCTATGTCAATGGTTTCACCTTTAGTATGCTTAGAGACTGTAAAATCAAATTTCATTGATGTTCTCTTGACACCCATAGGTTTGTAGCTACCTAGTTATAGATTTATATATGCTCCTGAACCTTGATTGATATACTTAAAATACAGTGGAAAAAGTTGATAATTCTTATTCAACACTGATGAATATTTTAACCTTTATCTTTTTGACTTGTCTTTTCCCAGCTCTCAAGAAAATACATTCTTGAAGGAAACTCTGAACTACGGGTAATTTTTTCTCTACATTGTTGAAGCTGTCTGGAAATGAATCCAAATAAGTTTGTAATCCAGTGTTTTATATCTGCAACTGAGCAGGTTGGTATTGTTGCTCCTACTGAAGGACCAGGCTTCCAAGTAGAGATTCAAGTTACAAATAGCAGCAATTCTCTTATCTTACATTGGGGTGGCATTCCGTATGGAAAAAAGTAAGTCTGTAGGTGTGCCTGTATGCTTTTTCGCCTCCTTTTATTTCCACTTTTTTCACCTTATTTTTGTCCCCATTTATCCTCAATGGATTGTTTTTCTTTGATCCGACTCTTCTTAGGAGTTGGGTGCTTCCCTCTTGTCGACCTAATGGAACAAAGCTATACAAGAACAGGGCTCTTAGGTCTCCTTTCTCAAAAGTGAGTTTTATGTAGTATGAAAATGCATTCCATTTGGTTTTTGCATAATTCATATTTGTTTGTATTCTGTCAGTAGAAGGACTTAGTACATTGATTATGTTGTCTTTTTTACTTTTATTTCTTGTAGGCTGGTTCTGATTCCTTACTGAAAATTGAGGTTAAGGATCCACAACTAGAAGCAATAGAGTTTCTTATATTTGATGAGGCACGAAATAAATGGTTAGTGCTCTGCAGTGTTGATGATTTTTGTATGGTAACTTAAAACACTCTTTTGAAGTGAATTGGCTTATTGTATGGTGTAGGTTTAAAGATAATGGGAATAACTTTCGTGTTCAATTAGTACGACCTGACAAAAAAAGTTCGGCCATTTCAGTTCCAGAAGACCTCGTACAGATTCAGGCATATTTGAGATGGGAAAGAAAGGGTAAACAGCAGTATACTTCAGAACAAGAAAAGGCAAGAACTGATGCTCCTTCAACTCTATCTTTGATCATTTATTGTGGCTTTTGCATGAAGTTAGAAAAAAAAAGGCACTCTTTTTGCATGTGGGTACCCTTTCTTTACTTAATGTCATTCTCTTTTTGCATCTTGCTAATTTTCATTCAACAGTGCAACTTCAAAGCTTACACATGGGCAAGACTTGTGCTGATTCTTTGACAAACTTTTAGCTAGTATTCATTATTTCCACTTAAGATACTTGAGAGGGTCAGATTTTATGTTTTTAGAAGAAATTGGAGTATGTTATCTTTGGAGGTTGGTCAGTGTTGCATGCTTCCTTTAAGCATGTGTGGCTGCATGTTTGATATCCTCTTCTGTAGATGAGCAGGTCATGATTCACCAATTTTTTCTGCTTGAAATGTTCTTTTCTGGGATTTGTGGTTGGAAAAGTTCAAGACTTTACATGGCTCAAGCAATGGAGGAGTTAAATCAGATTAGCATTAAGGACATAATAGGGACTGAGCCTAAAGCTTGTGATACTGGAATGAATTTCGTTGTTTGTTGGGTGCACTATTGGAATACTCAGAAAATGTCATCCTTGAGGTTCATTTCTGGCTTTAGGAAGGCTAGGATTTTGTCCTTACAAATTGAAGTTGCTAATACCTTTTGATGAGATGCAACATGGCCAATGAAGGTGATTCAGGATATGCATCTTGTTGATTTTCATAAGTCATTAAAGTAAGCATGGTTTAGCATTTCAATTGAAAATGTAGCTTTGTTTGGTGTTGCCTTCGTACTTTTTATGAGTCAAAGTTTCTTCCCTCATTGCCTCCCTCTCCCACCTGGGAAAAAATGAGTGAGGAAAAACGAAGCAGTTACAGAATTCCATGGAAGCTTTATTTTTTTTTTCAGCCATTGAATTAAACATTTCCTCTTGAAGATCCTAAAAACTAAGTTCTTAACCAGTTCATTTGTATCAAACCCTTAAAGCAATGTCTACCACTTTTATTATTTATTTCTTCTTGCATTGGATTTTTATGTCTAGGTCTAATTTTCTTCACAAATTTAGGTTAGTTACTTCATTTTCAAAAAAAAAAAAAATGTTGGATATGTTTGGGTAGAGTTATGTTCAATTTTAATATATTGTAGCATCATGCTATGTTGATGGGAAGTTCTTTTTTTTTTTTTTTTTGGGTGAATAAAAAATATCATAAACAGGGTAAAAGTGCCCAGGAGGAGACAACAAAGCGATATCAAGACCCTAGGTAACAACAATGAGCTCGCTCCTTGGCGTCTAAAAGCAGCTTGTGGATAATAATAGAGAGCTTGGAGCATACACCTCTACATATGGCCTTCCAAATCTACTTAGGAGATTTGGATTTCGAGGTCAATTTGTGGCAATTTCAGTCCATCCAAATGTGACAGAAACAAGTGCAAGAAAGGAGATTCCCCATAATGTAAGCAATAGAGGAGCCTCCAAATGTAAAGGTGAGCTAGCAACACTCAGACTCAAAGAGAAGGGGGCGCCTACTTCAAAGCCAGATGGAGGTGAGGCTTGGGTCTAGATTGGAGTGGGGGCAGGCAAAGAAGAGATGGTTAGGATCTTTTAGCTCAGGGAAGAAGATATAGGAAGGGGGGGGGGTTGGGATTAAGTGGCTAATCAGGATGGATTGGGTGGGCAGGTAGTAGGAAAGGGTTGGGGATTTGGCCTTTGAAGCAAACTATAGGTTACTCCAGAAAACCTTAGGGCAAGGGGTGCATTTGAGGTTCCAAGTATAGGCCGAGAAGAAGGGACCTTTTTTAGAGGGGAGCCAGAGGAGAGCATCTCTTTTTTTTTTTTGGTTTTAAGGGGGGGGGGAGGAGGGATAGGAGGAAGAGGGACTTGACTTAGTTAAACTCAAAGGGGGAGGGATAAGAGAGGGGATTCTTTGGAATGCCTAAGGAGTAGACTGCTTTAGCTCCGACAACATGGAAGAGAATGCTGAGAGGATGCCAAGGGTCCAACTAGAAGGAGATCTTTGGCTCGTCCGCGCTAGAGTTAGAGATGGGAGAGAGAACAAGGGTTGGAGGGATAGAAGTGATCTCGAGGGAGAGGGGGAATAGTCCAGAACGAGTCCTTTTTGAGGAAGTAGGAGTAGTGACCCAGATGGAGTCTTGTTTGGAGGAGACTTTCTAGATGAGTTTGAAGAGGCTAGCAATATTGTAGCCTTTAATTCTTCAAAGGCTGAGGCCTACTTTTGATTTAGGCCTACTGATGGAAGTGTAGATGGTGGGATGGAGAAGTTTGGAGGGATGGAGCGTCCTATATCTACTGGTGTGACATTTTCAATCCCCAAATCTTTGATAAATGTTATGTTATCCCTCTTCCGTAGCTTCCTCTGGGAAGGCCAAGTATGATTAGCATGGACCTACTCGCATAGGGGAGAAGTTTTCCCTTCCAGAGTTGAAGCTTTTTATGAATTTGGTCAAAAAGACAACGGTGGGGACGAAGACGAGTTGCGATGAGAGGGAGCTCAAGATACTTGACAGGGAGGGAGTTGAGAAAGAAATTCATGAGGTGAAAGAGGGAGGAGGAAAGGGAACTAGAGGTGTCAAAGGGGAAAAACTTGGACGAGGAGGTCCATGCGCAGCCTAGAGAGGGATTCGAACTGCCAAAGAGAGTCTATAATATTAGAGATGGAGGGATGATTTGCTTTGTAGAAGATCATGAATCATTTGCAAAGGCAAGATGAGTAAGCAAGAAAGATTTACATTTTGGGAGTGGGGAGATGAGGTGGAGGTTCATTTTGGATTGAATTGTTGAAGAGAACTTCAAGGGTTAGGAAGAAAATATAGTGCGGAGGGAGCAGCCTTGGTGAATCCATCACGGGAAGGAAAAAAAACCACATGAGATCCATTCACTAGCACCGAGAAAGGGGGGGGGGAAGAGATGTAGGAGTAAATCCAGTGGATGAGTTAGGATGGAAGTTCATTTGGTCGAGGACATACATGAGAAAGTCCCAAAACAGGGAAGCACAAGCTTTGTGAATGCCAATTTTGAGGAGGGCAGCGGGGGAGGAGTGTTTTTGATCGAAGCCTTTGAAGATTTCCATGCAAAGGAGAATATTATCCGAGATGCTACGGCTGGGGATGAAGGCAAATTGATCAGGGCTCACAAGTGAAGGAACAACTTTAAGGAGATGGTTGGCTAGGATCTTTGCTATGCATTTATAAAGAAGATTGCAAAGTAAGATGGGTCTGAAATCTGACATGGAGGAGGCATTGAGGATCTCAGGGATGAGATAGAGAAAGGTTTGTCTGATATGGGAGATTTAGGAAGGGTTGAGGAAGAACCTTTAGTTGGCACCAGTAAGATCTTCACGGACCAGTGTCAACTTAAAGAGATGTATACTAAAGCCATTAGTGATGGGGGACAATTGGATTTATGAGATTGGACAGGGGAGGAGATTTCTCCATCCATTGGAATGGATTAGAGCAAGGAGGGGACAAATTTGTTGATGAGGCAGGGGAGGATGGGGGGCGGGGGGAGGAGGGTCAATGAGGGTGTGAAAGTGGTTGATGGCTTCAGATTTTATGTTTGAAACCAAGGTAGTAGATGAATCATCCGGGTGGAGGAGAGAGATGGAGTTTGCACTGTTCCTAGCTTTGATGGTCCAATGGAAGAAGATGAAGCTGGAGTCCCCAAGTTTAAGCCATTTAACCCTAGACTTTTGGTAAAAAAAGCTTTCCTCGCTAGAGACAAGGATGGATAGCTCAGCTGAGTCTTTTATAAGAGTGTTATGGAGATTAGAGAGAAGTTGGGATTGGATGTGGGAGAGATTTTAGTGGGTGGAGGCTCTTTTTTTTTTTTTTTTTTTTTTTTTTTTTGGGGGGGGGTTGTTGGAGGGAGTGGTAGTGTCACATCCCACCCTAAATCCACCAAGGGGGTACCCTATCTGGATTACCCGGGGAGTGAATCACGGTCCCGCCGATCAAGTTTAGGAACGATCATAGCCACTTAGCACAATAATATAATTAAAAGCAAGAACAATTCTTTGTATTCAAATAATTTAATAATAAAAGTCTATAAAAGATCTCAGAAGGTTTCACAAATAATATCAGAGTGCGGAAATGATACAAGTAGGACAAATAGTCAAAGTGTGAACAGGAGGGAGGAAACCCATCCTGTAATAATAGTGGAAGGTAGATCGACTAAAATTAAGGGTTACAACCGGTTCCCAATATGACAAGGGAACAGACTAAACTACGGTCTCAACAAGTTAACTAAAAGGTTAAAAAGAAAATGGGACGATATCCCAACACTAGCACACAAGTGCAAAGGCCGAACTGCTCCAGATAAGTCCCAATCTCGGACTACTGGTCTTTATCAACTTGTACACCGTGACCAGTGGGGTACGGGTCATCAACTTGGTATTCAGAGTGTTGACCATCATAGTCAACAGTGGTGGTACCTGCAGTAAAGTCTAACAAAAATGTTGCAAAAAGGAGTGAGTTCAAAAGAACTCAGCAAGGCAAGTTATTCCACAATAACATAGATACATGATACAAAACATAGCATGATGCAATATGATATGAAACACATGATGCAATTATGATTCTAACTCAATGTATGCTAGTCTCTATGGTAGACATGCTTTAAGTCATATCACCATACTTCTTTGGGTTGTCAGTCACTCCCCTTCAATCATACAAGATATCTTGGGTCTGCCAGGGAAGTTCGGTAAAGTCATCTCAAAAACCATGGTAGGGGAATCGGTCACCGCTCTCTCACATCACCGTTTGGTATAAGTATTGGCGCATGTCACAGTAAAGCCTAGCCCAATGCAAGTCATCTACTTAGTCATATCAACTCAGATCCAGATACGTCCATTCCTCGCCCCCGGCGATCCTTTCCGGTATCCTTCTCACTAGAGTCAGCGTAATCCCAGATTACGGACTCATCAACCCTATTGGTCATCCACAAATAGTAAACGGGAAGCTCTCACGTCCTCTCACGGATTGGTTACCGGTCTTGAGCGCCCGTGAGCCCAAGTCTAGCCATTTGCAACCCTGCCAATAAATGGCCCCTTTCGGGTATCCGTAGCATGGTTTATGTCCCCTACCGGATTGGTTACCGGCCTAGAGTGCCCATCAAACCATACCACGGGTCGTTCGGTCTCAATGCCCTTCCGATTCGGGTCTGATATGACAGGGACATCCTAGCCATACATCTAGACAAGTCCTATATATGTCATCCAATAATTCGGAAAAGCGTCGATGGGCATCTTCGGAGAACATCCCATACTATTCCCTCCGATGTCCAAGGACAGAAATGTCAATAGGACATTCCCCAATCCCAAATCATACCCATTCAATCACATTCTCAATTCCATCATATCATACATAAATGACATTTCATCATATAGAACGATACGTACCATAACATGATCAGTTACATATGAATTTATTAAGAATACATAATCATGATAACAAAAGAATATGTAAACATGGCACTACTATACTTGAAGTACTTATAACAGTCATATACGGTAGGAAATACGATAAAGAAGGTAAATCTACTAAGTCTCTAACATAGAAGCAAGAATCACATAATCTATGTAGTTATGGTAACAACCGTCCTTACCTTAAGTCGCGATGATGATAATCCAACAATCTCAAAAGAATGATCCAAAGATGGTAATAAGACCCTAGACAAACATAAATGAAAGGTTAGAAAAGAAATCGGGAAAATCGGAGGTCAAACGGGTCAAAACGGAGCAAGGTTGCTGTCAGCAACAACTTTGGTTGATGGTCCTTGGTCGATGGTATCGACCAAAAGGATCGACCAAAATTCTCTTCGGAACAGAATAGTGGATTTTGGTCCGAAATTGGTCTTCCGGGGCTTGAATCGATCTGAAACTTGGAGGGATGATTCATAACAATGTAAGGACACTACCTAGCAAGTATTATCACAATCCAATGGTCCAAATGAAAACCCCCAAATTGAGGTCCTATGTTCTAAAGACAAGAATCCTAGCATTCATGACAAATTGATGGAATTGAAAGGGAAGCTAGAGAATTAGTTGGGGAATAGGTTAGGAACATGATTACAATCATTTGCAAGCCAGAGATTAGACTAATCATACTCCACATCTCAGTTTAGTATAAGAAATCAAGTTATTAAGCAAGGAATCATGGTAATGTATATGTAAGGATCAAGATGCAAGTGAGGCATAGCAAGAATGAAGGAAAAGCAAGTATAAATGGGAAGAGACGTTCATGGCAAGGTGTTTGCAAGGTTGCAGCACCTTGGCCATGGTCTCATCAGTAAAAGAAGAAGGGAAGTGAGTAGAATAGAGAGCAAGAGAGAGAATCATACCTTGGAAGATGATAGTTGGAGAAAAGAGACAATGATTATTGTAGAAGATCATCACCCAAGCCAAAGAGGAGCCTAAGAGGAGCCTTCCCACGTTCTCAGGTGTTGAAATGAGTAAAATATCGTTCTAGGTTCGAGATTTCACTTAAATAGATGAAGGAATATCCAAAAAGCATCTTTTTCTCGATTCTGGGCCACTTTGGTCGATGGTCTTGGTTGATGGTATCGACCAAAACAGGTAACAGGTTTCAGCAGAAAATCCAGAAATAGTTCAGCAACTTCGAACAGGGATTCGGAGGGCTATACAAGGTCAAATTGAGTGAGGTTTTCTCCTACAAGTCAATCAAGAAGTCTAGTTTCCAGAAATACCTTTGGATCAAGCATGGGAGATCATTAGGTCCACCAACTAAGCTCACCTTCTTCGATGCGCAAGCAGGATTTTCCAGACATAGTTCAGCAACTTCGGACAGGGATTCAGAGGGCTATATGGGGTCAAATTAAGTGGGGTTTTCTTCTATAGGTCCATCAAGAAGTCTAGTTTCGGGAAATATATTCAGATTGAGCACAGGAGTTCATTTGGTATTTCAACTAATTCACCCCTCTTCGGTGCGCAGATTCAAAACTAACACTGACAATGCTCTTAAGTGAGGGGCATCATCGTCAATGTCCATGGGCTTGGGTTTCGACACCAATCATCAACCAAAAGGGTCCACAAGTCTCTTTTCCCCCACTTTGGGTCTTCGGACCTATAAACATAACAGATTCCGGACCGGGCCAAGGTTAGGATAAGGCCAAATATTACAGGTCTACCCTAAAGGAAAGGTCTAGCATGACTTCTTAAGGCTTTCAAAGATAATAACACAGAAATCAAGGTCCAACTTTAAGGTCTAATATCAAACAAGTCTTTCTTCACCCAAAACAAATAGGGTGCCCTGGTCTAGGTTTGGGCTGGATGTAGGTAGAAGGGAGGTTTCGACCAGGAAAAGTGGACTAAGGGAAGGAAGGAGGGGTTGGAGGACCACATGTCAAAAAATTTGGAGGGTTTGGGGCCAACAGTTAAAGGGATTGGTAAAAGAGATTGCAGTGCCATTAATAAGAGAGACTAGAGGAGGAAAAGTCCCCCATAGGAAGAAGAGAAAAGGGAAAGCCAATGGTCACTGACAAGGAACTGGTCAAGTTTAATGGCAATATGTATGGTGGCTAGTATGCCAATTTTGCTAAGTGATAGGGCCCCCAGTCCAACAAAAGTCATTGATCCTGAGGTTTAATGCAATCATTGAGAGCATTTAATGCTTTGAGATCAATGGAGTTACCCCTGCAATTTTTATGTGCGAAATGGATAAAGTTGAAATTGCCACTAATTCCCCAGGGTTGGGCAGTAGAGGAAGTTTTGAGGGAGAAGAGTAGATTCCCAAAGAGGATTATGTTTGGAGTTTGGTTGTTGTCATAGATAATAGAGGGAAGGAGGCTTCAAGAGAGGAGGAGGAGATATGGATGTGGAGGAGTTGAGAGGAGGAATAGGAGGGGGTGGGAGAGAGAGAGAAGCAGCCAGAATGGTGAGGTTCCAAAGAAACTAAATGCGGCCCGAATTAGGGTGGTTACAAATAGTGAAGTGTGACCACAATGGGCGATGAAGCTGTAATAGAAAAAGCATTTTCAGGGCAAACCCGGGTCTCAAGGATGGTGCAAAAGGAAGCTCCTGAATTTTTAACTAAAGTCTTCACTTCCAATTGCTTGTCAGGGATTGAGACCCTGAATGTTCCAAGTAAGTTTGTAAATCGTGAGGAAGGAGCGGAGGATGGAGGCAAGCTAGGGGAAGTTTGGGCCTTCTCCAACTATAGGTAATGTTGGCATTTGGCATGAGAGAGAGAGGGAGTTGGAGGAGAAGGGGGAGGAAGGGGGGATTGTAGACCATGGTGGGGGGGGGGAGAAAGGGGTCTGGTGGGAAGAGGGTTTGGCTGAAGTAGGAGATGGGGATGCTTCAGGCTGAGGGTAAGGGGTGGGGGGAAATGGGCCAAGAGGGGGGGGGGGTTCAGTTAGGCTGTGGGGGAGACTAGGGTTGGGTCAAGAGAGGGTTGGATCAGAGAGGGGGGAGATTGAGGGCTGGGAGGAAAGGAATGGGGTTGAGGTAAGTGCAGAATTGGGCCAAGAGGGGTGTAGGAGTGCTGGGACGAGTGGGGGGACTGACTAGCGAGTTGGGAGGGGTTAAGGTAGGGAGTGCTAAGAGAAGGAGGCTTGGCTGTAATAGATGTGGAGCAGAATGGGCTGGGTGGGTGAGGGATGGCAGGGTCTGTTTGTGTCAAAAGGTTAGAGTGGATATGTGGGCATTTGGGGATACGGGCTTAGAAGAAGTTGTCTAAGGGGAATGGACACTCGAGTTACAAGGGGAGGGGGTTAGAATGAGGTTGATAAGGGGGAAAGGGTAGCTAGATAGAAATCTTGTAGGGAGGTTGTTTGCTCCTAGATGAACAATGCAGAAGGGATACTGGTGCAGCCATTTTCTGCTTTGCAGAGGCATTAGGTGCAGGAGCAAATGCAGTCACAAGCAGGGAAACTTCCAAAATAGTGAAAGGCGCTCAAACCTGGGCAACAGAGAGATCATTGGCAATACCAGGAGTCAGAAGAGGGTTTCCATAATTGTGGAATCCCTCATCTGACTAGTCTGGCAACCTGAAGAGCTTGCAACAATATTGGTTAGGGCAGTTGGCGTAGGTGCAATTGCAGCAAGCAAGTCTTGACAGGCTTTAGAGCAATTGGTAGTCACAGCAGTTGAAGGGGCTTCACAAAAGGTCTTTTCAGCAGTGGCAGGGAGCATCGAATCAATTGGAGCAAAGGTAGTGAGATGATCACATTCACAAGTTTGCGGTGCAGGTTTCTCAAATGGTGAGGGAACAGGGTTCCTTGAGTCAACACCACTTGGAGTAGAGACGCCAGGGTCAGAGGTGTTGTAAGCCAGAGAGGGACATGTCAGAGGAGAGATCGAAGCAGGCTTCTGACAGTAGTGATGACGGCAATGAGGTTTTCTTCCTCGGCTAGGTTCATGATTGGAAAAGGGGTGAGCTGGAGAAGCAGGGTAGAGAGTGGTTCCATGGAGGTGGGAAGGGAGAGTCAGGACAGCAAAGGTAGAGGAGCAGAGGGGTTGGTGGGTGGTGGCAGAATAGCTGGAATGGAGGGTGGTGCCAGAATGGCTGCGGCCGAGGGTGGTGGAACAGCAGGGGTCCCCCTGCTGGAAAATGATGGAAAGTTCTATTGCAGGGAAGTAGTAAGCTTTGATATGGAAGTTGTGTTATGAAAAATCTCCTTTAAATCTCCTCTTCGGTATGAAATAATGACATAGCTGATACTTGAGATCATAAAACATTCTAGGTGAAACATCAAGTCTTTCAGTAATCTTACCTTTAAAAATAGCCAATATGTAATGCTTGAAGTGGAAGATTATGGCTTAGTTGGATAATTATCTTTTTATTTTCTTGGACTATTTCTGATAAAGAGTTATGCATGCAATAGGAGGAATATGAGGCAGCTAGGGCTGAACTACTGGATGAAATTGTTAGAGGTGCATCTGTTGACCAAATCCGGGCAAGATTGGAAAAACGTGATGACAAGAGTGAGAGAAGAGAACCTATTGTTCCTAAAAGTAAGAGCAAGATACCTGATGATCTTATACAAATACAAGCTTTTATACGGTGGGAAAAAGCAGGGAAACCCAATTATTCACCAGAAGAGCAACTTGTAAGTTTAAGCTTCCATTTGATGTTTAGTTGGTTATTGATTATTGATTAATGACTTGTTTTCATCTTTGAACAGAGTACATTTGAATTGATTCTCTCTTTCATGTAACTGTGGAAGATGGTACTTGTGGATTTGCTTATAGTCCTGACTTGCATGCTTTGTAAAAACAGATAGAGTTTGAAGAAGCCAGGCAAGAGCTACAAGCTGAATTAAATAAGGGAACCTCTCTTGATGAAATACGAAAAAATGTTGTCAGAGGAGAGATCCAAACTAAAGTTTCCAAGAAGTTAAAGAAAAAAAGTTACGCTAGTGTTGAAAGGATCAAGCGCAAGGAAGTGGACTATATGCAACTTCTAAATAAATTTCCAACTAAATCCATGAAAGAAAAGATTTCTGTTACACAAGAGCACCCAACAGCAGTGGAACATTTTCTGAACACTAAGGAAGAGCAAGATGGTGGTTCCATCCTAAATAAGTCAGTTTTTAAGATTGGTGATAAGGAGCTTCGGGTGAGTTATTCTATGCTTTACTGGATCACTTTCCTCATCAAGATAGTACTTTTGGAATTCTACCCTAACTTATGGCTTCCTTGACACTTAAAGGTAACCGTGACCAAGGCTTCTGGTCAGAAAAGAATTTATCTGGCTACAGATCTTAAAGGGCCACTTACCCTTCATTGGGGTTTATCAAAAAAAGCTGGAGAGTGGCTGGTAAGGTGTTAATAACAGTTTATAGTTAAAAACTACTGGAAGAAGGTGGATGCCTGAATACATAAATTATTATGATTATTATTGTTATCTGTATTTCTCATGTTTGTCTACTATGCATATATTTATGAGTTATGGTGCTTTCTCAGGCACCACCTCGAGGCTCAATGCCCCAAGGTTCAGTTTCACTACATAATGCTTGTCAAACACAATTTGCGGAAAGCTATTCTGCTGGGCCTCCTTGCCAGGTACCTTCCTTGAATCTAGGTCCTTTTTTGTGTGCCTTAGTACTGAAGCAATACATTTTGTCCATGGTTAGGACATTTACTGAAAAGGCTTTTAATCATCCAATTTTATTTTCAGGTGCAATCCTTGGACATTGAGATTGATGATGAAAGTTTTTCTGGGATGCCATTTGTGCTACTATCTAGTGGTACATGGATAAAGAATAATGGCTCTGACTTTTATGTCGATTTTGGTGTTGTGTCTATAAAGGTTGTTGTACAAAATTTTCTTTGTCATGTTTTTTATTGTACTTCGTCCTACTATTTTAAGCATTTATTTATTAGATCTCATTTTGTTAAAGAGTGCTGGTGATGGCAAAGGCACTGCAAAGGCTTTGTTAGAGAAAATAGCGGCTATGGAGTGTGAGGCACAAAAATCTTTTATGCATCGGTAAGTGGGTTGCTCCTACCTAGAAAAGTATGTTGTCAGTTCTCTGAGCATTTGAGTCCCTCATGGATAAGCCTTATGTTTCATAAATTCTTGCTACTTGATGCATTGTAGAACTCAAAAGTATCCCATATAACATCTTTTAATAAAGGGAGGTGTACTGATTTGTGAACAACTGTTTGCTGTAAATGGAGTAATGGAGTACACATGCTAAACAAACCAGGTGGTGAGGAGGTTGCTCTATCTTAAATAGTTATTTAAACCGAAAACTTTCTGGTTGGATTAACCAATGGAGTATACTTGCTAAAGAGACTCCTCTCTCCCAAATTAATATATGTGTTGAGATTTGCACAAGTTATGGAGATGCTGCCTTGGTGTGCAAGACTTGGAGTTGCTACCTTGGTGCACAAGTTTTCGAGTTGCAGCCTGGAGTTTCCTTTTGTTTCTATTTTAGTTACTTTCTATCTTAGTTGCTTTCTACTTTGGTTACTTTTTATTTTTCTTTATGCTTGGTTGACAAGTAATCTCCCTAGGATAGTTTCCGTTTTAGTAGATTTGGGAATTTTTTTTTTTTTGGATGATTAAATAATTCATTGCCAAAATAAAAGGAAATACAAGAGCACAAGCGACAAAGCCCAGGCAAAGTGAGGTAGAGGCCTTAACTAACAAGCAACCTAAGAGGCATTGAGCCAAGCAACCATCTAAGAGCAACAATTAAAGCAAACTCGTTACACAAGCGCAAGTGGCCCAACACCAAAGTAAGAGGCATTGAGCCCTCATAGCTTTTCCCCAATGCCAAAGAAGCCATCGATGGCTAGAACCCCAGACGAATTGAAGCGAACCCCATAAACAGGATAGGAAGAGGAGGAGAAACAGAGAGAGGAGAAGAATCTGGATCTGAGGTCGAACCTAATACGGAGAGATCAACAATGATGGCTCTCACGGCTTACCCCTCAACACTAGAGAGGCCAGAGAGGAAAATAACCCTCAACGATGTGAAGTTGAACCCAGAAACAGAAAGGGGAGATGGAGAGTGAAGGAGAAATAGCGAGGAGATGAGTCTGTATCAGAGTTCGAACCCAATTCCGAGAGACGGCAACGATACCCCTTAAGGCTTCCCTCGACGCCAAGAAGCCATTGAGATAGGAACCCTAAACAAACAAAGAATTACCCTGAAACGGGCTTAAACATGCCCCCCTTTTTTTAATAGAAGCCGAGAGAACAAAAGATGGGGAGAAGCAGAGAGGGAGTTTGGATCACAAAATTGAGATCTAGCTCGACCACTCCACCAAAGAAATAGAAGGAGAAGAAACAAAGAGAAGAAGAGAATCAAAGGGAAGAGAGCATGTTTGACCCAACCTCTGGAGAGAACAGAGAGAGGAGGAGAAGTAAAGGGAAGAAAAGAATCAGAGGGAAGAGAGCTGATCCCAAATCTGAGATCAAGATTGACCTAACCTCTATAAAAATAGGCCAGAGGGAGGAGAAGGTGCTAAGATATTAGAGCACGACTAGAGAACAGCCGAAACAGAGAGGAGACGAGGAGAGGAGGAGAAAGAGGAGGAGAGCGAAAGAAGAAGGAGAAAAGAGACACATAGCGGAGGACCATTAGTGTCTCTCCGCCCCAAGAGACACCAGATGAGGAGAAGAACGAGAGAGGAAGAGAGAGGAGGAGGAGGCGGAGAGACATATAGCGGAGGATCGCCAGCGTCTCTCTGCCTCCGAAACCTGCAGACAAAAACCTCGTAACTAGCTGCCAATCAGTTGTTGGCTTCTTCAACTTTTTCCTTGAACCTCTGCAGATCTCTGAAAGAAGCAAAGTTAGTAAGACTAAATCAAATAATGTAGATACTGATTTGGGAGATTTTATGCAATATGGAATTTTTTTTTGGGGGGCTGTAAGAAAACTTTCCTAAACTAAGACTTGATTTTACGTTATAGATAAAGTACCAGGGGAGAACCAAAATACACATGCAAGCTCTCTCTCTTCTTCTTTTTCTTCTTCTTCAGTCTTCTTCTATGCTTCTTCCTCTTTCTGAATTTCCTTTCAGTCCCTAGGCTGATTACAGGTGCTGAAATTCTAACAATATGTATTTATAACCATTCTGGTTGGATTGAACTATGGAGTACACTTTCTAAATTTCATTGGCTAAATTTTATTTTCTTCAAGTTACAGCATTGGGTACATAAAAGAAATTCATCTGTTAGCTAGGGCTATCTTTGGAGGGTTTATTGGGATATGTTATGATCACATTAGAGATTAATTAGAAAACAACATTCTTTTCTGTTGCAGATTTAACATTGCATCAGATTTGCTAGAGTGGGGTAAAGATGTTGGAGAATTGGGTCTTGCTGGAATCTTTGTGTGGATGAGGTTTATGGCCACAAGGCAGCTCGTATGGAATAAGAACTACAATGTGAAGCCGCGGTAATCCTCTTATGAAATCTTTGTTTAATTTACTGATGCAAAGTTTTCTTATTCCTTTTTTCCAGGCTAAGTTATTAAAGCCTCACTTAAACATCACTGGTCTGCTTCTGTATTGTAGTGATTCACAAAATAGAGACCAATCTTCATGAACAAATTCCTCTATAAAATTACAATCTTGGGCTTCTTTCCATATCCGTCCCTCTACTTTTCAGGGCTAAAGCCAAATTGGTTTTTCCTTCCTTGCAGTGAGATCAGTAAAGCTCAGGATAGGCTTACAGACTTGCTACAGAATATATACATAAATTACCCGGAAAATAGGGAAATCTTGCGGATGATCTTATCCACTGTGGGCCGTGGAGGTGAAGGAGATGTGGGCCAGCGCATCCGAGATGAGATCCTACTCATTCAAGTAGGTGTTCAACCTACCTTTAGAATATTTATTTCTTTCATGGTTTTTTATTTTTTTATTTATTTTTTTAATACAATATATGCATTGTTTCTATACTGGAATGTTCATTTGCAAAATACAATGAGTTGCTGGTTATCTGCAGCGAAATAATGATTGCAAAGGTGGAATGATGGAAGAATGGCATCAGAAACTGCATAATAACACAAGTCCTGATGATGTTGTAATCTGTCAGGTATTTTAAATGCAAATTATGATGAAATTTATATTCACTTTGTTGCTGAGTTTGTCTCAAAATGCATTTCCTTCAGGCACTTCTTGATTATATTAAAAGTGATTTTGATATCAAAGCTTACTGGAAAACGCTGAACTCAAGTGGGATTACTAAAGAGCGTCTTTTAAGTTATGATCGTGGAATTCATTCTGAACCAAATTTCAGGAGAGACCGGAAGGATGGCCTTTTGCATGATTTGGAAAATTATTTGAGAACATTAAAGGTTGGATTGAATAGTTTTTATAGTCAAAAAGCTTAATATGAATGAAAGCTGCAGACTTATCTTGTTCAGTTATTGGGGATTGTTTGAAGTGGAATCTTATTGTTTTAAGGGTTTTGCTTCTTCATTTTCAGAACACACATTATGTATTTGCTTCCTCAGAGAATATAGAAAGGGCATCAGATGCTGATACCACTCAATTGAATGCTTTCCGTGTGATAGATGATAATCCACAGAATACAATGCGTTCAATTTGATCCTGTTATCTTCATTTTTGTACATTATGTCTTTGGTCATCAGTTAAAAAAAAACTCTAATCTTTACTTTAAACATTACTTTGTGCATCTTTTGTTTATATAGATTTAGTCTTCTATTCTCAGGGTTCGCGCTAATTAAGCTTCTCTGGTGCTTACTCAGGCAGTTCATTCAGGTGCTGATCTTGAGTCTGCCATCACCAAATGCTTGGGCTACAGGGATGAGGTAATATCATTAATTTTTGGATGTTTCTATAAAAGTTCATCTATGTGGTACTTGATATTGCTTTCTATTTCTATCAGGGCCACGACTTTATGGTTGGGGTGCAGATAAACCCTGTACCAGGCTTGCCATCTGGATTTCCGGTAATGGTTTCACCTTTTCCACCAAAAACTTCTATTGACTTAGCCACCTTTAGTCAAAATTGGATCTGGATCCATCTATACAATTTATGCCTTTGACAGGAACTGCTTCAATTTATTATGGATCATGTTGAAGATAAAAATGTGGAACCACTTCTCGAGGTGTGTGACAAATAGATACTGGCATTTATTTATTTATTTATGTCTATATATTCCAAATTCCACATTTTCCATACAGGGTTTGCTGGAGGCTCGTGAGCAGCTTCGACCTCTTCTTCTTAAGTCCCGTGATCGTCTGAAGGATCTTCTATTTTTGGATATTGCCCTCGATTCCATGGTTAGGACAGCTACTGAGAGGGGATATGGGGAGCTGAATAATGCTGGACCAGAGGTATGTCCTTTTTCATTGCATTTCTAAGTTCTTATTTTTCATAAGTAGACGAGGAGTTTCTTTTCTCTTTGGTCATTTCTGCTAATGCTTTTTCATACCCATGTTCAACTATGGTGATTTGATTTTGAACATAAAATATTTGATCTAACTCTATTTTTCTTTGCTTGCAGAAAATTATGTACTTTATCACTCTAGTTGTCGAAAACCTTGCCCTTTCATCGGATTATAATGAAGATCTGGTCTATTGTTTAAAGGTATGATACAGCTCGTATTTAAGTTATCCTTGTGATGTACTCAATTCTTTAGAATATGAAATTGTCTGTCTTCATTGTGCGCACTTTGGTGCATTGGAGGCTGTTCGGGTGTCAGTTGCTTTGTATTATAACAAATGGCAGCCTAATGGTAGGAACCTGTGGATCTGTTAGCCCTTGGATTTCTATTCTCTATTTTACCTTCTCTTTTTGTCAAGTTTATGGACTGGGTTTCCAACAAGACATGGTTGAGGAATTCCTTCATCTATGGCATCATTCCACTTAAACAGGTGCCAGTGGACAGTTAATGTATTTCAGACATCCGAAAATTGATAGCGGGAGTAATAATGATGGTAGATGTATAGATGTTTCCATTACTTTGGGGGAAGGAAAATTTTCTCAAAAAAATTTGTTGCTCTCTAAATAAAGATTGATGAAGATAACTTAAATTGTACCTCAAAAAATTCCCTTTGGGGTTGAGTGTTCCATGGTGCTGAAGATTGCCAATGAAAACTTGTAATGCTTTATAGGAATGTGGTCTTTCAATCTACAGGGCACTGTTACTGGCCCCTACTCTGCAAGGCACCAAGTGATGGCTGGCCTGGTAGGAGGTCAGAATAAGTTTTGGCTAACTTTGCTGCTATGTTTATCAGCTTATGTACTGCCAGTAGGGTTGTTTAAGAATTCTGTTTATTATGTACTGTCTGTGAAGGGTTTTATAACTTTATATGTACTGCTTTCTTACAACAAGTGTTATAACTCTCCAATTTCATCTTCCATTTTATATGCATGGGACAATGTTTCTTCCAGAAGTGCAGGGTGTGCTAGCACCTCTCCTGCTCTGTGTTTCTCTTCTCCGGGCAAGAATAGTCTCTTTGCCCAGAGAGAGAAACTGAAAGTGGAGGTTCTATGTACCCTCAGCTTATGGATAGAAACATCGTTCTATGTAAATATTGCTCATATTAGAGCTTTAGCAGCTAACCATGAGCTTTATTTCATCTCCGAGGGTTTCTTCTTCTCTCTTCCTCTCTCTCCTAGTTCTCCTTCTTCCACTTGCTCAAGTGCTGGTTCTAGTGTTTTGGAAGCAACATGATATCAGAGCATTAAGATCCAGTGCCTGTGAATTTTTTTCTGCTTCCAGAGTCATTTCTGCGTTGCTCCTATTCCATAGTAAATTTCCTTAATGGATTTTCAATGCCCAAAGGAGATCATTACAAGCATTGTCTGAATCCCCCTATTTGCTGCCACTCCTCTTTTGTTGCCTTACGATCAAACTCTTTGACCTAGGGGTTCTTCTCCTAGTGATGATCTACTGTTGCTTAAAAGTGGTCTTCACTCATCTACTCAAAATCTGTGATTATGCATCCTATTTCTCATTACGTTTCTGTTTCCCATCTTCCCAATTCTCTTTTTAATTTTCCTCCATTACTACTTCTCATTTCATTCTTGATGAATAATCAAGATGCTTTATCCAAAGATGGGTGGAAATCTGCTATGGATGTTGAGATGGATATCTGCCATCAAGTATAACTTTTACGGATCTATTGAGTGACAAAAGGCCCTTGCCTGGTTACTGAATGTTGAAAGAAACGATTGTAGTAGAATGGCTTATTGATCCATGATCTCAAGCCCTTTATTTATAATTAAGTGGAAAGTAGAATATTACAAGGAATAGAATTCTATATGAATACAAACTCTAACTTAACTCCTATACAAACTCTTATTAGACTCCTAATAGAATCCAACACTCCCCCTCAAGTTGAGGCATAGATATTACTCATGCCTAACTTGCCTACAATAGGAAGGAAATCTCTTTCTTTCAATCCCTTAGTGAAAACATCTGCTAATTGGTCTTCAGATCTTACAAAAGGCATGCAGATAAGCCCTTGTTCCAACTTTCCTTTGACAAAAAACCTGTCAATTTCAATGTGCTTAGTTCGATCATGTTGCACTGGATTATTAGCAATACTAATAGCAGCCTTGTTGTCACAATATAACATCATGGGGTTTGGAACTTGGACTCCAATATCTTGCAGCAAGCCTTTCAACCATAGTAGCTCACAAACTCCACGAACCATAGCCCTATATTCAGCTTCAGTACTAGATAAAGCGACCACATTCTGTTTCTTACTTCTCCAAGTAACTAGATTACCTCCAATAAAGGTACAGTAACCTGAAATTGACTTCTGTCTCGGAGATCCAGCCCGATCTGCATCAGTGTATGCTTCTACTTTTAGATTATCGGTGGGTGACAAAAGTATTCCTTTTCCAGGAGTTCCCTTCAAATACTGTAGTATTCTGATAACAGCCTTCATATGAGCTAAATATGGGTCATGCATGAATTGACTCACTATACCTACAGCATAAGCAATGTCTGGCCTGGTGTGAGACAAGTAGATAAGCTTCCCTACCAGCCTTTGGTATCTTCCTTTGTCCACTGGTTCTCCCTCTTTTTCTTTAAGTTTAGCTCCAGCTTCAATAGGGGTATCAACTACTTTACACCCCAACATTCCCACTTCTGATAATAGATCTAGGACATACTTTCTTTGGGATAGGAATATACCTTTATTTGATCGAGCCACCTCAATCCCTAAGAAATACTGTAACTTCCCTAGATCTTTAATTTCAAACTCTTTGCCAAGATAGTCCTTCAACTTTTGAATTTCTTCACCATCATTCCCCTGTGATGACAATATCGTCTACATAGACAATGAGAAGTGTGATGTTAGTACTTGACTTCTTGACAAATAGTGTATGATCAGCATTGCTTTGCTTGTACCCAATAGAAGTCATTGCCTTCTGAAGGCGTCCAAACCAGCATCTAGGAGACTGTTTTAACCCATATATTGACCTCTTCAACCGACAGACTTTCCCCTGCAGTATTGTCATCGGAAAAACCATGTGGGATTTCCATATAGACCTCTTCTCGCTAACTCCCCATGTAAGAAGGCATTCTTTACGTCTAGTTGGTGCAAGTTCCGGTGTTTGTTCACGCTACTGACAACGAAACTCGACAGTATTTAGTTTTCGGCCCGGGGCAAAGGTCTCCCCGATAATCAATCCCATAGGTCCGGGTAAACCCCTTTGCAACTAGTCTAGCTTTCAACTTGTTGGTGATCCATCCATATTTTGTTTAACCACAAATACCCATTTGCAGCCCTTTGGTTTTTTTTACGGAGGAAGTGTAACCAGCTCCCAAGTGTCATTTTTCTTCATTGCTCGCATTTCCTCTACCATAGCTTCCTTCCATCTCTTATCAAGATAGGCTTCCTGCCAACTTTTAGGAACAGAGATCGGATGATGATGAGAGGATATAAAAGCACGGTAGGAGTCGGACAAAGAGTTATAAGAAACATATTTAGCTATGGGATGTTGAGTACAAGATCGACCCCTTTTCTAAACAATAGGAAGATCGGAAGAAGATACCTCGGTAGAATCGATTCTGGGAGCGGAGACTGAAGTGGTAACGTATCCCCTTTCTCCACCTGCTTTAGCCGGTTGTATTTCTTCCTCTGATAAGTCTGCACCTCTTTATTTTGGTCAATCTGGTTTTGAAAGACCCCAACAGTGTGTCTCAAAGGAGTGGTCTCCCCTTGGCTAGGTTCTTCACATGGTTCAGAAATTGAAGGGGGAGGATTAGAGTCCTCAGGTATACTGGCCGAAGTCTCCCCCTGGTCAGGAAACTCTTCTGGGACTCTTAAGTTGTGTTGGTGTGTGAAAGGAAGATCTAGAGTCGGAAAGAACACCTCTCCTCTAGGACTCTCCCCCTGGAGAGGTGTATAGTAAGGGCAAAACTCATGAAAAAGTACATCCATGGATACAATGGTTTTCTTGGAGGGAGGATGATAACATTTGTACCCTTTCTGAGTAGCAGAATACCCCAAAAATATGCAGCGTAGGCTGCGGGAGAATAACTTACTCTCGGTGGGCTGTGATTCTGGCATAACACACGCATCCAAAAACCTTTGGGGAAATAACAAAAGAAGAGGCTCCTTGAAGAATCTCATTAGGACATTTAAAACCAAGTATCCTACTGGGCATCCTATTCATAAGGTAAGAAGCAGTGAGAATAGCATCACTCCAGTACTGGTCAGGTACATTCATAGCAATCATAATAGAACGGGCTATCTCTAAGAGATGCCGATTCTTCCTTTCGGCCACCCCATTTTAGGCAGCCGTATCAACGCAACTAGTCTGATGTATTATGCCAGAGTCAGAGAGATATCTTTGAAATTCACCATCAATATACTCTGTGCCATTGTCACTGCGAAGGATCTTCACAGTGGCATTGAATTGAGTTTTAATCATATTATGAAAATCACGAAAACATCGGAAAACTTCATTTTTTTGTTTTAAAAGATAAATCCATGTAGAACGAGAGTGACAATCAATAAAAGTAACAAAGTACCTATGGCCGATGATAGACACACGTCGGCGGGGACCCCACACATCGGTATGAATTAACATAAAAGGAATATTTTTTCTATTATGAAGAGAAGGTAAATAAGTAGAACGAGTCTGCTTCGCAAAAATGCAGGCTTCACAAAAAAAATCATCCTCATTACAAGAAGAAACTAAATCAGGAAATATTTTCTTAAGAGTTCCTAGAGGGGGGTGACCTAGCCTACGGTGCCACTTGATGAAGGTCGATATTACCGAATGGACCTGATTAGAAGATGTAGTCAGAGCAGAAGTAGATCCTTCAATCGGCTCGAGCAAATAAAGTCCATTGTCTAGTTTACCACGTCCAATCTCCTTCCCCGTTACCAGATCCTGAAAGACACAATAAGATGGGAAAAATGTCACTTTACAATTTAAGTCATGTGTAAGACTGCTGATAGAGAGCAAGTTAGTAGAGAAAGAGGGAACATGTAAAACTTTAGACAAAGACAGGGGATGGAGAATGTTGAATGGTCCCTTTTCAGCAATGGAAGAATAGGAGCCATCAAGCAATTCGAACTTTATCCTTTCCGGAAGTTGGAGAATATTGTAAGAAAAAAGAGGATAAACCTGTCATATGATCTGTGGCTCCGGTATCAATAATCCAAGGAGTAGAAACTGAAGAAACTTGGAAGCTTGTAAAAGTTTTACTTGAAGTAGCAAGGTAGGAGTTGGTTTGATTAGTAGAGGAAGCAGTGGTAGAGGCTGTACCGGCAGTAGAAGATTGCAGAATACGTCGCAAAGAAGTTAACTCCTCCTGTGAGAGACCAACATCTGCGAGAGGGTCTTGTGGAAAGCTGTCTCGGAGATATGAGCTTTCGATTTTCCTTTTTTTGTGCTCTTTTTTTCTCAAAATCAATGAGGCTTCCCATGGAGTTTCCAACAATTTTCCTTAGTATGATAGGGTTTGTGACGGTGCTCACACTTGACAATCTCCTTAGCCGGATCAGATTTAGTGCTGACAATTTGTAAAGCTGATTTCTCCAAAATAGGAGTATGAAGCATGGCTAATCGACGACTTTCCTCACACTGAACAAGAGCATAAGATTGTTCTAGTGTAGGAAAAGGAGAAACGGCTTAAGACTTGTACTACGATCTGATCGTACTCCACGTTCAAACCTGCGCAAGAAGTCATATACTCGAATCTTATCAATGTGCTTCTTATAAGTCGCCACATCATCTGGATTAGTGGGGTGATAATCCCCATAATGATCCAACTCTTGCCAAAGAGATCGCAACTCAGCATAATAGTGGGCCACAGTCAGTTCCTTTTGGGTAGTCTCATGAAGCTTCTTTCGTAGCTCATAAACTTTGTGCATCATTTCCCAAGTTGTCCATATGTTTCAGTAGTAGCCTTCCAGATTTGGGCAGCAGTATCAAGTAATAGATATCCACGGGCAATATTTGGAATCATGGAATTCAAGAGAAATGACATAATAAGAGAGTCATTCGAGATCCATTTTTCCTGGGAAACGCTTTGTGGTAGAAGGTTTGATAGTGGTGCCCGTAATGTATCCAACAAGTCCTCTTCCAGCAATAGTTAAGTAAGCAGATCGTGACCAAATCAAATAATTTGTCCCATCAAATCTTACCGAAAGAGGATGAAAATTTGGGTAATGTTCAGGTCCGGTGGGAGCAGTAGTACCATCGATAGTTGCCATGTTGAAAAAATTGTCTCTGAGTTCTTCGATCACCTTGTGAAAAAAAACTAAAACGTCGCACAATGCAATAGCCAAACAATGATATGATCAAATCTCCCTCCCCCCCTCCCTCTTTTTTTTTTTTTTTTTTTTTTTTTTTTGAACCAAAGAAAAATTCTGGTCTGGTCTAATAGAACCAGAGACAAAAAAAAAAAAAACGAAAAATATGGTTCTGGTCTAGTCTATTTTGGACAATGAACCAAGAATTGAACCAAACAATGAACTAAAAAACCAAATCAGAAGTTGAACCCAAAAAACCAACCAAATAACAATCGATATCTTCTTCCACATACCTGAAAAATCAAAGATTTATGTTGCGCACGATTGGGAAGATGATGCAGCAGCAGCAGTAAGGTGAAGGCGATGGCGATGGTGGCTTCTCTTCTTCTTTCCTTTTCTTCTTGGCCTAGCCCACTGTGATTCAGTTTACCTAATCGCAAGAAGCAGCAGCAGGTTGTGGCCTGCGATTCTGTTTTTCTAATCGCAAGAAGCAGCAGCAGGTTGTGGTTCTTCTTCTCTTCTTCTTTCCCTTTTTTTCTTCTCTGGTCTTCTAGGTGGAACTGAAAAATAGTGCAGCGGTGCGGTGCGATGGGTTTGAAAAGGGAAAAAAATTCTGCCAAACGATGGTTGCAGAATTAGGTTGTTGAAGACCAAGAAAAAACTGCGAAGGGTTTTGGAGAAAAAAATCTGCTGTGGGTTTATAGGTTTGAAGACACAGAAAAAAATAGAAGAACATACTAATCGAACTTAGGCTCTGATGCCATGTTGAAAGAAACGATTGTAGTAGAATGGCTTATTGATCCATGATCTCAAGCCCTTTATTTATAATTAAGTGGAAAGTAGAATATTACAAGGAATAGAATTCTATATGAATACAAACTCTAACTTAACTCCTATACAAACTCTTATTAGACTCCTAATAGAATCCAACACTGAAGGATATAGTAAACGTAATTGTTGAATGTCTTAAAAACCTTCTCTCCTATTTCTTGGTTGAATTCTGTGAGGTTTTGGTTCTTTGTTTAATCTGTGCCGGAGTTCATTTATTTCTAGAAAATGTGGAGATCAAGAGAATCTTGATCTGTTGGTCTGTACTCTGAACTATGATTTGGTGTTCCAATCTTTTGCTCTTAAGCTAATGTGTAATTGTTTTTGAAGGGATGGAATCATGCACTGGAAATGTCAAAGACTAGCGATTGTCACTGGGCACTATTTGCAAAATCGGTTCTTGACCGCAGTCGACTTGCTCTTTCAAGCAAGGCAGAGCTTTATCATCAAATTCTGCAACCATCTGCTGAGTACCTGGGATCACTTCTCGGAGTTGATCAAAGGGCTGTATGTGGCTAACTTAATGTTACATGCTTATTGCAATTTGCAGCTTGTGTCTGTATTATATTGCTCATACAAGCAACTCTTGCAGGTAGAAATATTTACTGAAGAGGTTATCCGTGCTGGATCAGCTGCTTCCTTGTCACAACTTCTTAACCGACTTGATCCTGTTCTTCGGAAGACAGCAAATCTGGGAAGGTTTGTAAATAGAGTTTGATCTCTGTATTTGAACACTGTATCCATTTTACATGGCGAACCTGGTGCTGAAGCCTTCCACGCAAGCACAAGCCCGGGGGGGATTGGGGAGAGTATATCCATTTTGAATCCCTAAAATGCTACACACAGGCTAATTTTGGGAACTTTAGAATCAAATAGTTTCTGATACAGTTTCTCATCCTCTGTCCTCAATGAAAGAGCTTTATTGTCTGGCTTTGATTTGATGCTAAAGATTGTTGTGTACATTGGCTCAGTTATACACTTCTCCATTACATTCTAATCCAATTTAACATGCCTGTGACAGTTGGCAGGTTATCAGCCCAGTTGAAACTGCCGGTTATGTTGTCGTTGTTGATGAACTGCTTGCTATCCAGAATAAGCGTTATGGGCAACCTACAATTTTAATAGCAAAAAGTGTAAAAGGAGAGGAAGAAATTCCAGATGGTATAGTTGCTGTGCTGACCCCTGACATGCCTGATGTCCTATCTCATGTTTCTGTGCGAGCAAGAAATAGCAAGGTATTGACCAATCATATTGGAAATTTAGGAACTATTTGCTGCCAATCTCTTACTTTTGGTGTGATATTAATGATATCAGGAACTGAGTGAAGTCTCTGAGTTCAGTATTTTCATATTGGCAGGTCTGCTTTGCTACATGTTTTGATTCTGACATTCTATCTGACCTCCAAGCAAAAGAGGGGAAGTTGTTAAGGCTTAAACCTACTTCAGCAGATGTAGTTTACAGGTAATTATGTGTCCTTCACATGAGGTGTCTGAGTTACTTAGGTACTATATTTTATTTGTAAGATAATTAAATAGGGTGAACTGGTGGACATAATGGAAATCATGTTAGTATAAACATAAAATAGAAACTCTTGTACTAATTGCAATGGTATGAACCCAAGGCTCTGGCTAGATGGGTGGCATCCTACAGTATTCTGATAAAAAAGTTTGGAGATATAGTTAGAGACCAGGTATTCAAGGCCAGTGCTGGCGGGGACTATTTTGAGAGGAGGATACCAGTGTACTAGCTTTACTTCTACCATAGCCTTAGATATGGCATGGAAGGAACTGACGGAGCTGAACTGACTTTTTATCATGACATGCATGGATCTGATTGTATGGACTGGAAATTCCTTCTGCCGTAGCCTTAGATATGGCATGGAAGGAACTGATGGAGATGAACAGACTTTTTATCATGATGCGCATGGATCTGATTGTATAGACTGAAAATTCAACATGAATGTTTATCATCACACACATGGATCTGATTGTATGGACTGGAAATTCAACATGAACGTTTAGAGGAGTATCCGTTCTGCTAAAGGGTGCCACCATCTCAACAAAGACATCACTGTTGAGCTCCAGTCTTCTAGGAAAAAGAAGAAGAAAATAGGAAAAAAATAGTTTCAAGCCTTGAGTTTGTCTTGGCTCTTTGTTCTCAGTTTTTAGTGCCTAATTCCCTGTTCTTTGTTTTGCTTTTTGCTTAGGGCCTTGTTGGCTTGATAGGCTCTGCCCTTTGCTTTCTTGTTCTTCTCTCTCACCCCAACCCCCTTTTCTCTCCTTCTGGTTAATGATTTTTTTTTGGATGAATAAATAATTATATTAAAAACCAGCAAACAGTAAGAGCAAACAAAGGGAACTCAAAGAGCTAAGGGAGGGGGGATAAGGGGTGAGCTGAGCCCCCAAAAACTAACAATTAACCTATTTCTGGGGGAGCCAGCCACTGGGGGATGGGGGATAGATAGCAATCTAGAAGAAATATCAAAATAGATGGCTCCCCAAATCAAGTCGAGAGAGCGGGATTTGGGAGTCCATCTTCTGAAATTTCGCTCCCACCAGAGATGGTGGATGGTGGCACCGAAAACTAGCTTGCCAATGCGATTGCAAATAGAGTGACCAGCAAAGTTTCTCAAGATCCAAGACCAATCACTGGCAAATCCATGAGAACATCTCGAGCGAGGCCAAATGGAGGCAAGGGCTCTATCCCATAGGGACCGGGAAAGGGGGCAGGAGAAAAAAAAGCTGGTCAATGTCCTCTGAATCAATCCAGCAGAGGGAACAGCTGGGAGTGGCAGGTATGTGGTGGCTAATAAGGAATGATTGGGTTGGGAGGGCTAGGTTGAGAGCTCTCTAAAGAGTGAGGGTGTGGCGGGGGATATAACCTTTAAACCAAACCAATTGGGACCAAGGAACAGGGGGATGGTGGGGGCGTAGATGGTTCCAGGTGGAGGATGTGGTGAAGGATTTTGATGGTGAAGGGGTCCAGATGGTGGAATCGTAGGACTGCCTAAGGATAGGGGGGGAGAGCATTCCAAACATGTGTGAGATTGGGATGGGGGAGAGAGGACCAAGAACCTTCTGGTTAATGAATTACTTATTCATCCGAGAAAGAAACTTGGAATACCATCAGAGGAAATGGAAGGAGAGTGGCCTGGTGCAAGTCAGTTTGGTTTGTAGGACACATCAAACATCCCCAGCTTTCTTTCATTACTTGGCGGGGGTTGATGAATGTGCTTCCAACTAGGATGACCTCATGCAAGTCCAGGTGCAGTCATGTTGCATTTTCTGTTGGGTGGCACAAGAAACTAGAGATCATTTATTTTTTGAATGCAGCTTGTTTGACCTGATTTATATATATATATATATATATATATATATATATATATATATATACACTGCTCAATGGATAGTGTTCCACAGAGTGTAGAAGAGGCAGCATTCTGGGCAAAGTATTATTTTGGAGACGAGGAGTATATTAGCTGGGTTGGATAATTAGCACTTTGTACTACTGTTTTTCATCTATGGATAGAAAGGAACAACAGAATTTTTAAAGACAAGATGATGATAAGATTTCAAGTTGTGGCAGCTATAAAAGAGCTGCTCAGATCCATCTGCTCCACTGTCCATTTATCTGGAACTCAGAATGCAGAAACACAATTTGTAGCAGATAAATGGGGCATTTAGATTATGCGGAAAGTTAAATGTTCGTAAAGCTTGCTCTTGGTTTCCCCCTCCGAAAAGTACAGTGGCTTTGCATTGTGATAGGTTTCTTAATAATGACAGGGCCTCTTTTGGTGGTTTGATTAGAAATGAAGAAGGAAATCCTATCTCCGCCTATGCGGGTATAAGTGAGAATCTATCAGTTCTCAGTATGGAATTACTGGCCATTCAAAAGGGGATCAGGATTTGCATTGATATTTGATAATAGTTATGTTGACTTTGGAGAAGAAGAAACATTAGAAGGCTTAGATTTTAACTTAGTTCATTGTTTTCAGATTGATTACTTTAGTTATGTCATCACTTCCGCACTCTGATTTAGTTTGAGATCTTTCTAAGATTCGTTTAATTTAATTTACATCTTAATTACTATTTATAACATTGATTTATTCTTGCACATGATTAGTCTATTGGGTGAATTGGTTTATGATTGTTTGAGACCTGATATGTTGGATTGCGGATCTCTCCCTCGGGTATTGGGTGGATGTGACAAATCGAGTATATTGAAGGAGAACTTCAGATATATCTCTTTGACTCTAGCATAATATGCCAAACCAATTGTGCTGATACGGCTGCCCCAAATGGGTGGCCGAAAGAAAGAACAGAAGTCTCTTTAAGATAGCTCATTCCCTTGTGATTGCCTTGAATATACCAGACCAATACTGAAGTGATGCTATACTCATAGCCTCCTACCTTATGAATAGGATGCCTAGTCGGATACTTGACTTTAAATGTCCCAGTGAAGTCCTTTAAGGAACCTCTTCGTTCATTATTCCTCCTAAAGTCTTTGTTGTGTGTATTAATGCCAGAAATTCGACCCACAAGAGTAAATTGGCACCCTGTGGCCCACGTTACATATTTCTGGGGTACGCTGCTACTAAAAAGGGTTGCAAGTGTTATCATCCTGCTTCTAGGAGGACAATGGTTCCGATGGATGTGATTGTTACTAGTCTAGTCCATATTATACACCTCTTCAGGGGGAGAGTCCACGAGGAGAGGTGTTCTTTCCCACACTGGACACTCTTGTCAAACATATAGAACCCCCCCCCTCACAATAGCCCTTAAAGGTTCATGAAGAAATTCCTGACTAGGGGGAGCCTTCGGCCAACATAGTTGAGGATGCTATTTCTCCTCCTCCCACCTCTAAACCTTGTGAGGATCTTTTTCAGGATTTTCCTGTGAGGCACACTATTGAGGTCTTCCAAAGACAAACTAACTAGGAAAAGGCTGTGCAGACTTATCAGAGGAAGTATGCCAATAGGCAACAAGTGCATAAAGTTGACATGTTTCCACTCCAATCTCCTAGTCCAGAGTCAGATTCAACTGTTTTTCCTAAGGTTTCTTCTTCTGATCTTCCTATTTTTGTTAGAAAAGGAGTTAGATCTTGTATGCAGCATCCTATAGTTAAGTATCTCTATATGATTCTTCATCTGACTCTTATTGTGCTTTTATATCTTCTTTATTTATTGTATATATCCCAAAGAATTGGCATGAAGCCTATGCTGATAAAAATGGAAGGCAGCTATGGTAGAGGAAATGCAGGCAATGAAGAAAAATGATACTTGAAGACTTGATCACTCTTCCTCCAGGGAAAAAACCGGTGGGTTGTAAATGGGTGTTTGTGGTCAAATAGAACATGGATGGTTCGGTCAATAAGTTGAAAGCTAGACTAAATGCCAAGGGGTTTACCCAGAATTATGGGATTGATTATCAAGAAACCTTTGCCCTTGTTGCAAAACTAAACACTGTTGGGGTTCTTCTATCTATGGCCATAAATCAAGATTGGGACTTGCATCAGTTAGATGTAAAGAATGCATTCCTACATGGAGAGTCGGAAGAAGTCTACATGGAGATTCCAAATGGTTTCTTTGACAGCAGAACAAAAAGAAAAGTTTGTCGGTTGAAGAAATCAATTTATGGGTTGAAGCAATCTCCTAGATGATGGTTTGGACGTCTACAAAAGGTTGTGACATCTATTTATTATAATAAACAGAGTAATGTTGATCATACTCTATTTTTCCAGAAATCAAATACTAAGACCACTCTCCTTATTTTTTATGTGGATGATATTGTCATCACTGGGAATAATGGTGAAGAATGCGAAAGCTTAAGAACTTTCTTTGCAAAGAATTTGAGATTAAAGATCTAGGAAAGCTAAAGTATTTCCTAGGGATTGAGGTTGCTAGATTAGGAAAAGGGGTCTATCTATACCAAAGAAAGTGTATCCTATACTTATTATCAGAGGTGGGAATGTTGGGATACAAGACAGTTGATACTCCTATTGAAGCAGGAGCAAAACTTAAGGAAAATGAGGGAGAACCAATGGATAAGGGCAGATATCAAAGGCTGGTAAGGAAGCTTATCTATTTGTCCCACACTAGGCCTGAAATTGCATTTGTTGTAAGCTTGGTAAGCTAATTTGTGTATGATGCACATTTGGCTCATATGAAAGCTATCAATCGAATACTCTAGTACTTGAAGATTACACCTGGTAAAGGAATTCTTTTATCACCTACTGATAATTTGAAAGTAAAGGCATATACAGATGCAGATTGGGCTAGTTCTCCTGATAGAAAATTAATAACTAGTTATTATACCTTTGTTGGAGGATATCTAGTGACTTGGAGAAGTAAGAAAAAAAATGTGGTTGCATTGTCTAGTACATTAGCCGAGTATAGAGCTATGATTCGAGGAGTATGTGAGCTACTGTCGCTGAAAGGTCTGTTAAAAGACATTGCAATTCCAGGTACAAGTCCCATAACGTTGTATTGTGACAACAAGGCTGCCATCAATATAGCCAACAATCCTGTGCTACATGATAGAACTAAACACATTGAGATTGACAAATTCTTTGTCAAAAGGAAGTTGGAACAAGGGCTGATATGCATGACTTTTATGAGGTTTGGAGACCAAGTAGCTGATATTTTCACTAAAGGGTTGAAAGGAGACTTCCTCCCTATTCTGGGCAAGTTGGGCATGACTAACATCTATGCCTCAACTTAAGGGGGATGTTGGTTGGTTCGGTTATAGTAGTGGTTTGGACTTTTTTTATTCAACTTGTTATTTCTTGTTTTCCAAGTAAGGGTAATTATGTAATATTGTACTTTTCATATCATTATAAATAAAGGGCTTGGGATCACATTGAACATTCAAGCCATTCAGTTCAGATTTTCTGTCCATGGAAGGAATATGCTATTAGAACTGTTTTAGTATTAACTCTGCTACATGATAAATTTAGAGAGAGAATCCTTTGAGGTGGTATGAACATTTTCAACGGAAACCTTCATATGCCCTAGTTCAAAGGAGTGACATGATCATTATTGACGGAACCAAAAGATCCAATGGCTAGCTAGATGACCAAAGGAGAAGTGGTGAAGAGACATGTTAACTTAGGCCTAGTTCCTAGTATGACCTCAAATAGAGCTGATTGGAGAACAAAGATTCATGCAGTTGACTCCATGTAGTAGGACTATGTTGATATGAGGTGGTTTCCTGTTTGACACCCCATTTTGAGGCTAATTGCTGGGGGGGAAGAAGCAATACATAGCTATGGTTGTTACTCTCGAACTAGTTAATTGTTGTCTTTTTTTTAATTTTTACTATTATTACTATTTTTATTTGCCCTAGCCGACCCCATTAAGTTGGCATAAGGCTATTGATGTTGTTGTCTTTGTAAGATAAGTTGTTCCCTTCCTGCAAAGGAGCTCAATACAGTGAGTTGTTTCTCAATTTTGTTCAGTATTATAGACACGATTTTTGGCATTAACGTCTAGTTCTTTTCTGTTTTCCTCTATCCAGTGAGATGAAGGATGTTGAACTGCTGATGTCAAGCTCATCAATTATGAAGGAAGATTCATCTCTTCCATCTATATCTTTGGTCAGAAAGAAGTTTCTTGGTAGATATGCCATATCCTCAGAGGAGTTTACTAGTGAAATGGTTAGGCTTGCAAATCAACATCGTGTTTTCTTATTATGTTCTTCCCATCTTCCTGTCGAAGTAGCTTCATCTTGTTTTCATTATCTTTGTAGATTCCATTCGAAGAATATTGATAGTATCTTTTCTTGCTAGGATTTTTAAGATGGTAATAGAAAACATTATCTACACAATCAGGACTTTCTGTGAATTGATGGGTGAACAGAGCATAGGTTGTGACTTGAATTCAAATTTTCATGTAATACTCGTGTAACCTGTGTAGAGATATCGAACTGTGCAGGTCGGTGCTAAATCACGTAATATTGCATACTTGAAAGGAAAAGTGCCGTCTTGGCTGGGAATTCCAACATCAATTGCTTTACCTTTTGGTGTATTTGAGAAGGTTCTATCAGATGGTTCAAACAAGGTTTGTCATCTCAAGTAACCTTTACTCCTTTTGTGTCTTCATACTTAATCATTTAGCATGCAATAATGAGATCTCTAGTTTTCCTCTTTTTTCTGGATACATATATTTAACTTTCCAGATGGGAACTTTCGTTGCACTTCTTGGTGTTGGTATTACTTTATCTTTACTTATTTCTTCTCGTGAATATCAAAGCTTTCTTCTGTATTGTAGCAAAAGAGAACAATGATCTTGGTAGCATGTTCCCAAGCATCATTTAGTTATATGAGAAATGACAATCTCTTCACTCCAGTGTGATGGGGAATAGGTTCACTGCCCTTGCATGGTGATACATGTTAAAATTTGTTCCTAATGGAGAATAAGGTTCATGTAATTATGCACCTTATCTAAGAAACACATCGGGATTTATATCCCATCCTGCAGGCTGTAGCTGACAAATTACAGTTCTTGAAGAAAAGGTTAGCAAACGGAGATTTCAGTGCACTTGGTGAGATCCGCAGGGCAGTTTTGCAGCTTGCAGTCCTGCCTCAGTTGGTATGTTCATTCTGGTATTACTCTGAATATTTGTTCATATACCATGTTATCTTCAGACAATGTTAAAAGTGAAAGAAACAAGTTTTACTTCACCTTGAACCAAGGTAATCTGTGGACAGTTTGCGACAATGAAAGGATTTTTTTTTCTTCTTTTCAAAAGTGAGAGATTGCAATAGGACTGATGCTTGTATGCTGTGTTGTCTAAATTGGAATATACCTTTCCAACCTTATATATATTCCATCAATACCAGCCAGGGCTTAGGCTTAATATTTAGTGGTAATCATGTCTGTAAGGACTAAGGATATAAATTAATCTTTCTTTTTCATCACCTATAGTCTCAATGCTTCATGGTATTAGAGAGAGTGTGCTGTGACACTTAAATAGTATCTGTTACAGCTGTTTGTTGTTGAACCATAGATAAAGACTTAAGTAGTTGATTCAATTTTGATTGCGGTTTCTTTTATGAGATAATGGTCCTACTTTACCTTGACTTTGTTTAATGAAATAACTACGACATGCCCAAAGCCCTGGAATGAATTATCACTTTATCAAAGAAAAAAAACATTTTAATCTGTTACTTAAAATGAACTCTGCCTCAATTAAATGTCACATCTGCAATAATTGGTTTCATTTGATATTGCAACTTCCACATGGTTCTTGTCTTGGTTATTGAGGTTTGTTCTCTGAAGGATAAGCTATATTGTCAGGGAAGTCATCTCAGAATTTATGAAACAAACTCAAATCTTTTCTGCATAAGTAAAATGTTTGACTTGGAATTTGTGTTTCCAGATGTTTCAAATTATAAGTAAGACCTGTGTAACACCAGTGTCTGACAATTTGAATAAGCCAAGGCACTCCCTAGCAATCTTTTGGGTTTTCCAAGTTACTTGTTTACATAGAAGATAATGCAGAAACTGATGGAGGAAAGGTGCTCCAGGTGCAAGAACTTAAGAACAAGATGAAAAGTTCAGGGATGCCCTGGCCTGGTGATGAAGGGGAACAAAGGTGGGATCAAGCTTGGATGGCAATAAAGAAGGTAAGAATTATGAATACTATTGACCTGCTAGGTTGCTAGAGAATTGAAGGAAAGTGAACTTGTCCGGTTCCTTTGGAGGATGGATCCCTAAGAATTCACCTATCCCAATAATAAGAAACCTGACTTGAATAAAAAGAACCTAACATGACTCCACCACTTTTACTAACTCCATATGATTCCTTTTTGGTTATTCAATTAAACATGCTTAGATTTTCTGTTGTGAACACAACCCTTCCCTCATCATTGGCTGCAATTGAAAGCTCTTCCAGATACTTTTTGGTCCTTCCCTATGGGCTCCTGGTAATTTATTCCATAATTTCTTCTACAAAGTTGCACTCTAGAGCTATGTTTTCCTTCTGTTGAAGATTTTCAACGATATCATGCTGCAAAATTTACCTTAGATCAACAGTAGGAACCCATGAACATATGGCAGTGGTATGATTTTGTAATTGTCTCTAGACTCACTACTTGCAGCCTCAGAATCATCCAAATTGTGCCAAGCATGAATCAGATAGACGATGGCAGAAACCATGAGGGAGTTGCTCAGTTGGCAAAAACCAACCCCACACAAAGAAGAGGTCATAAATTAAATTATCCTTCATCTCCAACTATTAAGCCAGAGAAAGGAAAAGAAAGAATAAAAAGGACATGATAGCAGCATTTGAGATTTGATATGGAATACCAGCAAGTGTCACAGGTGTTTTTTCATGTCACCTAAAAAACAATACTCCCAATATTACTTGCTGTCTTTCTCATTTTTCTTTTATCTCATGCTTTGTCCTCCGACGTCATAAGAAATGATCAAGAATTGTTACACTATACTCTCGAGAACTTATCATGATGGGTTTCTGTTATGGCCCTACTGACTCACCTAGCTGAAATACAACTAGCAAGCATTCACAACAGATAACAGAGTGCGAGGCAAGACTGCTTCATTCATTCATTCAATAAGAAAGCATTACACCAACATAACTGAGTTCATTTCATTATAGCAACAACTCAATGCCTCAAAACCTTACTTACCCATCAGTTAGCTGCTACATCTCTACATCACACCCGAGAGCCCAGCTTTCCCCAGCAAGCTCAGCTTCTCTCTGCACTACCGATGTCACTCGTACACCTTCCCTTCTCCCTCTCCCCTACATAAAATGAAACATTCCTAACTACCTGCTACCTGCTACCTACCCTTCTCCCAATTTCCTCTTGCCAAGTGGACCATATTCTCTGTCCCCCTGCTGTATGCAAAGGTTGTGGCTGCTGTCCATGTTTCTTTGCCACCTGTCCCTGCTGGCTGATCTTGTCCCCTAGGTGTCCAGCTGGGAATGATTCCCTGTAGCAGCTGGAACAGATCTGTGTTTCTCCTATGTTTGCGCTTGTACACCCAAACTATTAGAGGCTTATCAGTTTCCAAGTTATGATTAGAAGAGTTTGTGATACCCAACTAGCCATCACCAAACAGTCCAAACCCAATTTTACTATTCTTTCAGGTGAAATTTCATGTGATTAAATCCACTCACTTTCATGTGTTCCTATTTTTTAATTAATATATTTAAGTCAAGTCACTGGGGTTTTTCTGTCATTGTCTTTCGTGTTTTTTATTTTACGTGCAATTCTGCTTTTCTATCGTTAATCCTTACATACAGTTTTTTTTTCGGGGGGGAGGGGGTCATCTCATTAACCAAACCTTCCTCTGCCTCATCCTCAAAATCGACGGTGGCTCTTCCCTCTCTAATTGGAGGCTCATCTCTCTGCAACTTCCTATATAAATTCATGGCCAAAATCCTGTCTGAGTGGCTCCAATTTGTGGCCCCTCTGCTTATTATCCCACAGTGTATGGGCGTTCTTTGCTCTAGGAGCATAGCTGACAATATTCTCCTTTGCTCAAAAATTGTTAGAGGTTTTGTTTGCAAATCTAAGTTCCCTTTGGCTCCCCTGAATATTAACAGACACAACTTTTGATTCCCTTGGATGGGAATCATGGGATTTCTCTATGATGTTTTGACTCAAATGCCCTTCCTCTAGGACCTCTATGCGGGCTCTACCTCTGTCCATTGGATTAAAACTTGTCTCCTCCCCTTCCTTTTCAGCTGTTGTTAATGGCTCTCCAGTTGGTTTCTTTCCTGTAGGGTTGGCATGTTTCAAGATTGCCTCCTTCCTCCCTTTCTATTCACTCATACTCAAAGTGCTCTCAGAGTATGATTTCCAAAACTAACCAACATCTGAATTCCCCACCCAAATGTTTGTCCCTCAACCTAACTCACCTTGCCCTCATCTACAACATTTTGAATCCCTGTCTAGCCTTTTGGATCAGCCTCCTGAAATCGTAAATCTTCCTTCATCGGTTTCTGACTCTACATTAGCGTCTCTCCTCCGTCATATGGGCTTCTCACTAGAACCCCTTCCCATTAAGTATCTTGGCCTCCCCTGTATTCCTGCTAGACTATCCAGCATTGCACTTTGATTTTAAATCTCATCCCAAAAAGAGTAAAGCTTTAGAAATGCAAGTTTTTTTTTTCCTTTAGTCATTTGCATTTATTGGTCCATTTATCTGGTTATTGTAATTTCCATGTTTACTGTCTATTAAAGAGAGCTGTTAAAATATTGAGATTATCTTGCCTGTCTCACGCCAGGTCTGGGCTTCAAAGTGGAATGAAAGAGCATACTTCAGTGCTAGGAAAGTAAAACTAGATCATGATTATATATGCATGGCTGTCTTGGTTCAAGAAGTAATTAATGCTGATTATGCATTTGTCATCCACACTATGAACCCCTCATCCGGAGATTCATCGGAGATATATGCTGAGGTAATACATGTGCTCCACTGTGCTAGGACACTGAATATTTCTGTACTTACAATTTTTGTTTTTCTTATGTTAATCATTTATCTATGTTTGTCTCAACCTGACATAGGTGGTGAAAGGACTTGGAGAAACTCTTGTTGGAGCTTATCCTGGTCGTGCTCTCAGTTTTGTCTGTAGGAAAAGTGACCTCAACTCTCCAAGGGTGAGTGTTTATGGTAACAATTAGAGTAGTGTTTCATAAAGAACAAAAATTTTAAACTGAATTTTGCATTTTTATCAAGGTTCATGTCTTTTGTTCATTTTCAGCTACTAGGTTACCCAAGCAAACCCATTGGCCTCTTTATAAGACGGTCAATTATTTTCCGGTCTGATTCCAATGGTGAAGATCTAGAAGGTTATGCTGGTGCAGGCCTGTATGATAGGTAAACTTTGAAATTTTAACCATCACTCTTGTACTGATGACTAAATTTGCAGGAAAAAGATAACTCATCACATAAGTAATGTTTCTTAAGCTTTGCCAACTAATTATTGGGTGATGTGTAATTCCCAAGTCTCCACTCAAATAAAAATTTGCCTTTTTTTTCTTTTTAAAAATAAAATAAAGGCCTCCTTAGACAATAAGTATATCCATAGAATTTGTTTCATTATTTTAAGAGAAAATTGCTTGGACCTGCTACTTTAAAAAACTGAAATACAAAACTAGTAAGTTTAAATTATGTTTTTCTATGACAAAAATGTTGAAAAAAATAACCAAATCCTCAAGGGAAAGGGAAAAAAAGAGGGGCTTGCCTTCTGTTGTTGCACCTGTTTCCTACTTGTTTCCTTGACAGATTGATTCATTCGTTTGGTGGGATATGTAAAACATTTGGGGGATGCCCAAACACAACTGGAAGACAAATTTTGATGAGTTTGTCAGCCCTGTACTGATGGCTCAGAATTTTCTTTTATATTAAAAATAAATAAAATTAAAACCTCTGATATTCTTAGTTATAATGTTGGAATTAAATCAATGTGTTCTAATCTGTCTGAAGGATTTTCTGCTGTCTGTTGGTGACTGATGAAACTTAGTGAGTTTCAAAACAGAAATTCATGTTTCAGAACTCTCCTGTTGTTGGAGGAGATTTTAGATCTTCTCCCTTCTTTTCCTTGTTAGTTTCTAGCTAATTTTACCTTTTCTTAATGGAAAGGGTAAATATAGTCATTTAGACCTACCATCAAAGTGGGAGTGGACTAAATGTAACAGAACAGGAAAATTCAGATGGTACATTAAGTAAAACTAGATTTTTCAATCAGTTCTTCTCTCCCTCTCTCATTTCATTGCTAAAAGACAGACTTAAAGACGCTTTTTTAGACGGGTGTAGTAGGAATCCCTGTTCGCCAATTTCCTGTTGATCTAGTTTGATGGCTCAAATATCGAGTCATTGGCCTATTCTCATGCACAACTCTTCTGTATCTGGATGATCATAGCAATCTGACAGCGTTTCCTGTTGGAGATGCTACATTCAGTTCAGCCCAAAATAACATAGGGCAGGGATCATTCACTAGTGTGATGATAGTGATGATTCCCTTATAAGTTAGACATTTGATGGGTTAATGGTTCTCTATCTCTTTAGCTAAGAATTTCTCATGGCAAAGACTTCAAAAGAAGAGGACAGTAAAACGTTCCTTTACAGGTCTGCACTATACTATTGATTGTTTTAGGGTGTTTCTAGAACTTTGGTCTGGTTATATCATCAAAAAAATTTCTGGGTGAAGAGAGAATATCTCATAGATTTTCCATCCACGTCATATGTTTACCTTTTTATTTTCTTTGTTCTTGCATTAATGGAGAAATTTATTTGACAGTGTCCCAATGGATGAAGAAGAGGAGGTCGTGCTTGATTACTGTTCTGATCCACTGATCACTGATGCCAAGTTCCGCCATTCAATCCTATCAAGCATTGCACGCGCGGGAAGCACAATTGAAGATCTGTATGGATTCCCACAAGATATTGAAGGTGTGGTAAGAGATGGGAAAATATTTGTTGTTCAGACCAGACCACAGATGTGATATGAGAGTTCTGCCTCTCTTCTGTCTTCCCTAAGGATACATTGTCAAAAGGTCTAGGTGGATATATAAATAGTTTAACCATTCATGTCCATAACCACAGAAAAGAAGACTTCCATGTTTGCTCTTCTTCTTTGTTGCAAGTATGGCTTGTAGATCTCAAATACCCGGTAGAAGCATATTGTTGTAACTATATGTAAAATCGCATCTCCTGTTACAGTTATATAATTTTATAATAATGAAAAATCCAAGTTTTTCTCTAGACAGTTTCTAAGAGAAAAAAGAATTTGATAGTTACAGACTACTAGAATTAACAATTCTTTGTGAAGAAAGAACTATGAATTTCTCAATTTGTACGTGCCATCCTTATACAAGGGCAATGCTGATCTTCTCTGTATCGTTCCATTTTTATCAGAAACATCTAAAAATTCATATCGTGGATTTTGTAAACAATGAAATTTCATAGTACTTCAAATTTAGCTGAAACTGCAACAGATCATTAGAATTGTGGAAAGGATTCAAAATTTATGAAATTGACCTAAACAAACTAAAAGTTTACCGAAGTATTGGATTTTATTGAAAGTAAACTTCGTCGAAGTCTAAAATTTTCAATCATAGCCACATTATGTGTGACGTGGCATCAAAGTGACGGTGCCTTAACCAATCTCCTTCGCCACACTTTTTGAGTTTTGAACGCTAAAAATATCTTGGCTGGAAATATCTACGGGCTGTGGAAATATCTACGGGCTTGACATTGACGTAGAAATATAGAATACGTTATAAGGTGTCTGCTCGTCTCTGCTGTTGCTGACTTGCTTCGAATTTCCATAACTCCATGACCAAAACAACTATCATGGATATGGAAAAGCTATTTGAATCACCTCCAACCATTTAGGATTTAGCCTTCGTTGATTGACTTTCCTCAGTTATCGTGCCACAAGTCAGAACAGGACTCTGAAGAGTAACGATGTTCTCTACAGCTTCAAATCACCTCCTCTCCATGCCAAAATCCCCTGGATTTCATCATCGTTTTGAAAATACCAATTCAAGGTAATTATTTCCATGGCTTAAACTTCTTGTTAGATTTCCTAAACAAGGATCTAAATTGTGAAGAGTTTTCTCAACTCCACCCATGACCCAGCAAGATAAAAGAAGAGGAATATCTTATAACTTAGAACTAAAATTAAGTAATAATCTGGTAACAGCCTGCTGAACAGTTGGGTTTGGATTTATTAAGTTCATTTTTCGATTAAATAAATAGATGGTCTTACAGTGGCTGCTTTTTCCTTTTTTAATTGTTGGTTTTAATTTTTGAGAAGGAGGAAGAAGTCCGTTACTATCAGATGCTGTACTGGAAAGAAAAGTGTGAATTATTATAATTTGCTCGGTGTTTCTGTTGATTCAAACCGACAAGAAATCAAGGAAGCTTACAGGAAATTGCAGAAGAAACATCACCCAGATGTTGCAGGCCAAAGGGTCAGTTATCTTTAAGTCCTTTTTTCTTCTGGTTTGCTAATTCTTCTTATGTCGGAAAGTGTGCTTCTTGATTCAATCTTTACTTATTCCTTAATGGGCATTTGATGTTTATCCTTATTTCAGGGTCATGAATATACCATAATGCTGAATGAAGCCTATCGTGTGTTAATGACAGAAGATCGCAGAAGAAACTATAATGCTTCTATTGACAGAGCAGCAAAGGGAAGAGAATATACTGGCATAGCCTACAGCTCTTGGAAGGGTCCCTTGAGACCTCACGCTCTTTTTGTTGATGAAAATGCTTGCATAGGTATTTCTTCCTCTTCACAACCAAATAGTTCCAGTGTTTTTTCTGACATAGTGATCTCTTTTTTCTGTCCCCATTAAGTTTCCACATTTTAATTTGAAGCCCTCCACTAGATTGAAAAATACATCTGATCACAAAGATTGGGTTTATTCACTTGGTTACCACCTGTTTTAAGCCTCCAAGGCTAACATTAGCACAAAAATTTGATCAGTTAAATATCTTGCCATTTATCTGATAGGATCAATACCATTTCTTTGTCTGAAATGGTTGCAGGCTGTGGGGAATGTGTGTACCATGCAAATAACACATTCATGATGGACGAAAGTCTCGGATGTGCCCGCGTTAATGTTCAGTTTGGAGATGAAGACAGGAAGATTGAGGTAAACCATAAAGGATATGAACTTCAATACCTTAACATTAGTCTATTAATTCCATATAGGAAGTTTGATGCCCCAATTCAACATTACTGCTTACTATCTCAGATGTATGGCCATAAAGCTTAAAAAGATTTGAAAGGTAATGGAAGTTGGGGTTGAAACATGAATGCACAATGTTGTCCAGTATTTCATCTTAACATTCTTGTAAGGTAAATGATGGAAGCAGTGATGATAGGTATCGCTTGATTCATGCCCTGTGAACTGCATTCATTGGGTGGACAGAGAAGACTTGCCAGTGCTTGAACACCTTATCCGTCCTCAACCAAAAGAATCATATGGTGTCTTTCAGGGCGGATGGGAAAGACCCTCAAATGTATTTGCTGCAGCTAAATATTTCAGTAAGCAACTGAAACAGCAGGATCATCATCACAATCAAGGAAGAGGTACAAACGGTTAGTTATGTTGTGTTTCATCCAAAGACTTACTCTCTGCTTATGGTTGAGTGATTGTTATCTACTTAAGGTTACTTAACAGATGCTTTATTTTATGTATCACTGCATGGGAATTACAGCAGAAAGACCTGTTGATGAAGAAACCACAGCCCAGGCGAAGGCTAGAGCTATGGCAAGTATTAAGCTACAAACGGAGCAACTTTCAAGACTCTGGTCTTGGTTGAGAGATAGCCTTGGATTGAACAGATGACATTGACAGCAAAATTGCATCTCATGGAACTGAACAGCCACCAGAAAATGCCAGGTGCTCTCTCATTTACAAGGGACGCGCAAAAGATATAGCACATACAGAACAAAAGATTAATAGAGCCTGTTAAATGTCCCATTCTCTATGTATACAGAGTCCATTTGTACAGATAATTAAGCTATGTGTGTTTTAATCTGACAGACAATATAACGTTCGTCTTTTCAGCTGCAACCTCCCCTAACATGAGGGGGGAAATATAAACACAATGCATGCACTTCACTGTTTGGGGCATTAAAAAAGACCACAGATAAGGTTCTGAATTTTGAGTTCAGTGGGATTCCAACCCTTGTCAAAACTGGAGTTTCATTGACCCTGGTTGAAATATCAAAATTTCTAACCATGACCACACATCCAACATGCTCACCTTTCACACTAGAGTTTTAATCTTTGATCAGAACCCACTTTCAAATAATTCAGAAAGCGGATGCACTTATATTCAAGCCATATGTATTTGTACAACAGTCTCAACTGAGTTAACATATTGGATGAACTTTCTACACTATGCTAGCACAGATTCTCAGATCTAACTCTAAAGCCCACACCATCAATCCTTTGGTTGGGAATCAACCCAGGAACTGCAAGACCATTTATCAGAAAATGTACACAAGACCAACTCATAAGTCCAGCATGTTCATCCATTGAATGGCACCATAAATTGCAGCTTACCAAGCTGAGAATATAATGGGTAGCTAGTAGAGACGACATCTCCCTGTGCCAGAACAAACTGCACACTCATCCACATCCCCAGCTACATGGCTCAAACAGTGCTTGATCCTGTCATTCACAACATCCTGCAAAAAACAAAATTTCAAACATTTACAGGAGTTACAATTAGAAACTACAATCGTGTCACATTTCTTACAGGCTCGGTGAAAACCCAATACCACAATTAACTCGTGCAGTCCAAGAGGAGCAGTTACAATGTATGAGACGCCTGAGTGCTCCTTTGCAGCTTCATCTGTCAAGGATGGGATATCCTACAAAACGGGGGGAAAAAACACAAAAGGAAGTGCTGTGAAGGGTTTTCATATCACTCCATATTCTTCATTATAAACAAAGCATATCTGAGGTGTGTATTATACACCATATATCATGAGGTTAGAGTGTGTCGGAGTGCACCTTGGACCAATGCCGGCCTGGGGAGAGAAAATAAGGACTAACAATTATACGCTGTGCCCCTTGTTGCACACATGAATTGAATGCGTCTTTGATCGACGGCTCAGCCAACTCCTAGTAAAATTAACAAAACACTGAAATATAAGGTTCAGGGATCCAGAAAAGTAAATAGACATAATTACAAATGTACATTACCAAAGACAAGTGTCTGCCAACTCAAACTCAACAAATTCTCAAAAAAATATATAAATAAAATAGGGGGAACCCGGTGCCGAGGGCTTCCATGCAAGCAAAGTTGGGGGGGGGGCAATTTCCCTACGCAGCCTTACCCCAAATAAGTATATAAATATATCCAATTTTAAACAGGAAAAACAAAGCACCACCATATCATATAATATGATATCAGAAAACAAAGTTCTGAATTTTTTCTTTCACTTTTGACATCATATTTAGCCTTTATGGCTTCAGCTTTCAAAAACCGGATGAGAAATCACCATCAGGTAACTCTAATACACAGTTAGTTCGTTGCCAAGCCAACCTAAGGGAAAAACTATGCTCATTTACTACTGACTACAGAAAAGAATTGGTTGGGTCAATAAATAGGCAAAGATAATGTGTTCAACTGATCAAATTTAACGATGCATAGTACAAACGGGGCTTCCAGCCTAAGTAAATTTCTTAGGGGACAGTTCATTGGAAAACAAGGAAAAAGGAAAATCAAAAGCAAACATCGTTGCAAATTAATAAGAACCCAAACATTTTTAGTGGTTCTGTAATTGACAAATTTAGCAACAAAAAACAGACATTTTCCGGAACTCCAGTTCCAGTATGTTTTCTGAGCTAAAAGCATAGCCTGGTAATTTCATTTGGTTACAAAATGTGGAAAGAAATGGGACTTGTCTAGAAATGACTAAAAAACCTAACCACTTCTCTGGAGAGGCGATAGTGTTACTGATCTAGCATGAGAGTTGAGACCAATGCTATTAAACTCCAGCACAAGAGAAACAGATAACATATAATCAAATTCCAGAACCACCACAAAATTTTGTGCCCAAAACCCAAACATTTGTTAAGATCAATATTAGGTAGCACGTTAGACAAATAGCCAAAAAAAATGTACATGATTAATCTATTCATATTTATTTTCTGTGCGTACCCTTTTTTATCTGTTGAGATTAGCATCATTGCAATTCAAGTCAATGAAAACAGAAACTTTGATAAGCAAGAGATAAATCTAACCATATGAGCAGGTTCCACGATTGGGTATCTAGTTCTCTCTCTAAACATGGCTACAAACTCATCTGCAATTTAAGGAGACAAAAAACTCAGAGTCATGACTCGGGGCCTAAAAATGTCAAAGCCAACAATACAGAACTACTTAATCTACGAAAAGGAATAAAATCTTAGGTATAAGAAAAAAGAAAAATAGGATATGAGGAAGGATGGGAGAGATAACTATCATACTTAGCATGAGGTTGGATTCTTGACGCCGGGAGCCATGATCAACAATGATAACACCATCTTTATCGCCTATACCGTGCATTTCCCGTCGAGACCCCTCACTGTTAGCAGTCAAACAGAAATTTTTGGACAAAAATCTGGCCTTTGCTGAATTTTGCTGTAATTTTACGAACCTGGGAGAAAACCACCGAGGGTTTTCCACAGTTCCCCTAACTGAAATTCTTTGATTACCACAAGAACAAAAGAAAAAGAGCTATAATTAAATCCAGAACAGCAACGAAGTTAGTAGTATATCTTTTTAACATGAGGGATCCAGGGGTTGGGAGGAGTATACCGTAGAGCAAACCAGGTTGGATTTCGTGGCAATGGAATTTGGGGAACACAGTTACTAAAAAGAGAAGGGGAAACAGGGGAAAGGTGCAAAGGGTGAAGAAATGGAGCGAAGAAACGTACCTGGAAATGGTAAACTGAGATGGAAATGAAGATGAATCCATTGAAATCTTTGGATTGGAGAAACGAAATCAAAATTATACCAAACGCAGATGCAAATTTGATAAAACTCTTCCTGGTTCACTAGCTCTCTTCGATCCTCTCGTGCGGTTTCTTCACTGAACCAGACGTTCCGCCAATGATGCCCGCTTCAACTGCAGCTTTTGACACAATTAAACCTTCAATTCAACGTCCTTTCGTGCAATATTTTATATCTAGGTTCTATTTGTTGCGATATAATTTCTCTTAATGATAAATTTTACTTTTAAGTATAAAATTTTACATTTTAATTTATTTTGAATCTATAAATTTTATGTCACAATCAGGCCAAAATCTTAAGTGTTCATTGGGAGAGTATTCAAACTCTTACATTCATTTGGGATTATCAATTGACTTGTAATAACATTCATAACTACCTATACCGTAAATCATACCTATGCTTTTACCAAAAAAAAATCATACCTATGCAACTATTGAGATGCTTTTTTATTCTTTTGAGAGTTGTTCCTTTGGAGTGATAAACAGGCCTTCAGGTCCTAATCAGTTCATGGCAGTTCGACCTTAATTGAATTGGCATCAAAGGAGGTTGATTCATAACCCTACTGAGTAGAACTTTAAAATATGAATCCAATCAAACTAACATGTACCAGTTATGGAGTTGGTGATGTAGTGAAAAACCAAAGGGGTGAGGTTTTTAAATCAAGAAGTTAGAACTTTCAGAATTTGGCTTTCTGGTCTAAGATTGTGTTATACTCAAAGAGGTGGCACTTGTCACTGGTAAGAATGAAACCCATCTAGGAACCGATCTGATGCCCCTTCTCTATTCCCCTACTTTCAATAGAAAAAAAGTTGGAGAAGGTCACAGTATAATCCCTGGTGAGGCCCTCACAGGAAGGACCTTTTCATAGAGACAATGGAATGCAACTAACAGAATTACAAATTTAATCCAATTTTTATCACTGAAAGTCCGCCATTTCAATTTAGTAATTCCAACCAGAATCCATATAAAACGTTGAAATGATTTTTAATTCGGAAAAGTCAGAATTAAATTGAAATCAAACCACTAATGAGAAGGGGGGGGGGGAATTCCTTTGTGCAAAAAATGACAACGGATATACAGTAATGATCACATATATTTCAAATCCATTACTTATTGAGCTAAGGTGAAATTATCACATCAGGCAGCACACAGGTACTCTAGTATACTATTCAGGGATACACAAGTATAGAGGCACTACAGCATTATACGTTCAAGCAACTCTCCATGGGGCCATCAACTCCAGATTTGTCTTTTTTTGTGGAACTGGTAGCTTAAGGGAGTGAACGACTATTACATATACCATCAAGGAGAGTCCGGAGAATATTTAGTATGTAGCGACACCATTGGATCCACAGCCGTCCAATTCAGATCCATCAACCGTCACCCAGACTTCATTTACACGCCCAATAAGCTGAAAAGGAGAGTTATACTGTGCAATTGAGTAAGCATATTTACCATCAGAGGCAGTGGAGTTTGCCCATGGAGACCTGCTCAAGCTTAAATCAAGTTTCTCTGCTTCCTCAACAACATTACTGTCCCGAGCAAACCCTGAGAACTTCCTGACTGCAATGCATTGGCTACCCCATTTATCAGATTGAAGGTTCAGCTCTGGAAGAGGTAGAGGTGCTGCTGCTTGAAACTTCATTGGCAAGTAAAACTGAACAAAATAAGCTGAAGAGCCGAGGGGCCCTTCTCCAGGGGCAATGCTTGTCAGCACAGGAGCTGTCATTCTAATGCGAGAGGAGTTTAAATTGGCACCTTGGATGTACTGAAACAATCTGATAAGCCAACATGAGAAAAGACTCAGCAAAAACCAAGGTGCATTAGATAATCTCAATGAATGAAGCCATGAAGTCAAAGATGTTCAAATAAAGCTTCAGTCTAATGGTTGTGCCAAAAGAAACGACCCTTGAGGATGGATATCCAATTTTCAAATTTAATGCTTCGGTACTTTCAAGGAGAAACCTAACAAGGTAAAGGTAATCAAAGGTTGTTGGGTTGTTATCCTCTCCCTAATATCAGGAAGGTGGAACCAAGGATTCCCAACTTTTCACTTGTCAGTAACCACCAAGCACACTAATAATTAGTAGAACACACTGTATGCAAGCATACCATGCAGGTTTCTAAAAGAAGTTCAAGAAAGTAAGAATCATAAGCAGAACACAAACTCTTCAAAAAAACACCATATGTGTCTTTGGAAGGAACCAAAAATAGTACCTATCTCCTGAAACAACCTAGTCATTATGCATCTTGGAAAACTTTTCAAGTTTTGCTGCTGCAGGATTCTAAATTAATGCAACCAATTAAACAAAGCCTAAATTAATTTCTCACTATCATTATTTTCTCCTTCATGGATTTTAATAGTTCGTCGTCTGGAAATTAACAGATCCATATTAATAAATCTCAAATCCTATTTGCTTCTGCTTCTTGAAATTTAGATGCCTTTCAACTGCTCCAACACAAAATACAACACTGGAGTATTAATTGCTCTGACCACGAGCCATCCACAAGCTTACACCAAAATACATCATAACACTTTGGAGACGGGAATTGACATACACTCCAATGGCCGATAAAATATAAATGCTTAGCAGAGAGAAACAGATCGACTCATGTCATAACCAGAAAGATAGTTTTAAAACTTCACAGAAAATAAAAGAGATTAGATAGAAGAAAAAAAATTACTGCACCTATTTGTACCTACCTCTGTATCATAGTTTGCCAATATAATGTACTAACTAGTAAGTCCATTTACAACCTAACTAGTCAATTAAGATTGCACATCTACCATTAATCAAAGGCCTCAGTTTCTTGTACATCTACCATTAATTAAAGGCCTCAGTTTCTCCTTGACAACGAAAAACGAATAACGGATATTAATACACCAAAGAAGTGATATTGGGTTGGCAGTGTCACATGACATTAGAGCCAGAAGGTGGCATTAAAACTTTCATAATTATGAAGGATTAGCATTATGTGCTGTTGTGCCCCCTTGTTGCCAAGTGATGATGTCACATGCAGAGCTGTATGCACCTGTGCTGTGGTGGGGAACTTGCATGTGTGTTACTGGTTGTTATGCATGATACCCATAAGAGGATTTTCAATTTTACACAAGTGGATACACATGTGAGTGAATACAACAATGTCTTGGAAGGCATTGTAAAACTGCTAATGGAAATCCAACATACACAATATCGGATTGCTAAATTTCTATGTGGGCTGGGTTCTCACTTGCAAGCCATTAAAACTCAGTACTGTCAGTACCTACAAGGCCCCTTCTATGAAAGAAGAAGATTTTTTTAGTGCTTTTCTTCCAGGAAAAGTTCTTCTTTGACGTTAGCAGTAATGATAATGGTTCTGAATTCCATGGTAGAGGCTGTGATTCAGGGGGATCGAGGATCTAGTTCCACGTGGTCATGGAGGACAGAAACTGAGCAAGTTTTACATCAGTGTTCTCACTGTGGCAATTTTTATAGTAGCAATGATAAATATTGGATAAAATATGGTAAGCCTCAATGGACACAAGAAGACTACTTCCTTAGCAATAGAAATGGTTGTAGCAAACCCTGAAACTTCCCTAATAGCTACAATAACCCCCAAACTTGCCAAGTTGCAAATTAATTTTCTGCACAGGCAAGTGGAGGAGCACCCTGATAATCTGGAGCCACACGGTAAATCACAAAATATCCACTAACAGATTCATCTGCCTCCACTACGATGCTTGATAAGATAATACTAGCTAGCATAGATCATATAAAATTAGACTTAAGAGCTACGTTTATATGGATAAACCCAGAGAAGAACAGTGCAAGAACGGTGATGATGACAAGAGTGCAATGTTTTTTGAGCATCATTTTACACGCTATCACCCTCAGTTCAGAATCAGATGAACATCCTTTTATTGTAAGTTGTGAAAATAGAGTGATCAGAACAACCAAGGTCTTCACTAAATCACATCAGTTACAAATTTTAAAAATCCGCCAGTCTGACAGCACTAACAAAGTTATAGTAAATTTGACATTAAATTCCACTATCCGAACGGACATATAAAACCAATCAATTTATAGTCATACCGCTAACAAACTTCAGGATTGAAATCAGATCATTCAAAAACTTATTAGGTAAATTCAGAATAAGCTGTGTGTTACTTGAAATGAGCTCTTGCAAATCCTATGGAAGAGTGGGGAGACATAGGTTCGTAGAGTTCCACCATAAAACTAACATCATCTCACAGTCTGATTAACCTTCAACATTATAATATCATTTTTCTGCAACACACAAAATACCCAACTAGCTCACCTGTGGAAGCCCTCTTTGGTCGCTTTATGAAACGAAATTCCTGTAACAGGAGCTGACATCCACGAAGATTCTCCATAGAATCTTATCTCGAAGTCTGACTCAGAGTGAACGATCGTGAACTGGGGAGACTCGATGGCAGTGCAGGAGAATATGAAGCGGTAGAGAACAACGAAGACCAGCGACAACGACAGCTTCTCCATCGTCTTGCGAGTTGCAACTTACAAGTTACAACTAGCAATACTAACAAGCATCTTTCGTCGCCCATAAATAGAAAGAAAGTGACTCTGCCCAGCGAGTAAGGGTCTGTTTGGTTGAGTCATTTCAAAAATGATTTCAAATCTATAGACTTCAAATTTCTGGAGTCACGGTTCACAAAATTAACTGTTTAGTTAGTTGAATTTTTGGAATGAAATTTGTAGATTTATCTTAAAAAAATATTTATTGAATTATGGTTCAAATGTTTTAATACTTTGATAATTTTCACCTCATACCCATAAATCTACAAATTCACGTTTTTAGTGTAAAAATGTGAATCTCTAGATTTTATGAATCTAGGGATTCACACAACCAAACGACTAAAAATCTCTCATTTATGAATCTAGAGATTTGAAATCTCTGGATTTATGTAACCAAACAGGCCCTAAATGAATTATTCCATGAAAAATACTACTTCAATGTTTCTCAGAATTTTGAAGAGCCCATTAATCCTGGGCCACATTTAAAGCCCAATAGACCGAGAAGGATACCAGATGATGGTCCATTCAAAATTATGAGGACAAGAAAAATACGGAAATTTATCAGGTTCATTTTCTTGTCAGAAATGGATGGTTCATTTACTTGTAAATGTGTGATATGTGTCCCAACATCACATCAAATGGTTGAAATCCATTTATATAGCCACATCAAAGAGTTGATTGGTATGACTTATAAATGAATTTCAACCATTTGATGTGATGTTGGGACACTTGTCACACATCTACAAGGAAATGATGGTCCATTTCTCACAAGGAAATGAGAAATGGACCTGATAAATTTTCAACAAAATACCGTAGAGTTGCTCTAGTGATTGAAACCAACAACTCTTAGTGAAGAGATAGTGGCTGAAGCATATATTAATATCACCATCTCCTGACTTAATAAAGCCCCTTTGTACCCAAAAAAAAAAGAAAAAGAAAAAAAGCATCCATATTGATAGTCCCAAAAGAACTTGAAGATTTTCTACCCACAATGATCATCATCTCTAATGGCTTCTAATTCCACCATTGCCGCTGATGGTTCCCTACACGGACTGCTATGTGCAGCTAAGGAAAGACCCTTGTGTATCCCATATAAGGCAACCTCAACCCCCTTCTCCATCCTCCCTGTTCCAACCTTCCAGAGTTCAAGCATGATGTCAAATATCCGTTGAAATTATTTTTAAGGGCTGAGCCATCCGATATAGTCAGATGGGTTGAAATTAGACCTGTAAATGGATAGCCGAAATCCGCCTCCGAATTCGCATTCGTATTCGTTTAAGGGTATCCGTATCCGAAAATTTTCTTACCGGAAAATATCCGTATCCGTCCGTTAAGCAACCGGATTCGGATTCGGATAATTGCTTATCGGATCGGATAATATCCGGATAAATTTTTATCCAGATAGAGTAAAGTATTTAACATTTTTTCTTTAAAAATAGATGATAATCGGATTCGGATACCGGTAATCGGATTCGGACAGCGGTATTCGGTAATTGGAAATTAGAAATTTATAGTTAAAAATGTAAAAAAGTGACAATTATCAATCAATAATCGGATATTTTATCGGATCGGATTATTATCGGATATCCGATAAAGTTTCGGATTCGGATGCCTTCTCTAAATTTTTGCCGGATTCAGATAGCGGATTTGCTAATCGGATTCGAGTTCGGATACTGGTGTATCCGAGCCGAATCCGGTCCGTTTACAGGCCTAGTTGAAATGTTTCAGCATCAATCAAGGCCAATATAGATTGAATATTGATACGGCTTTAAAAACCTTGCTTTGAAGTCTATGCTAGGGGTAGAAGTTAGAACCATCATTCATCCTTTCAGAGCCATAAGATTCTTAATAATTCTAACTTGAGGGGTCAAAAACCAATGCCTCATAATCTGAAGTAAGAATTTGAATCCCTAGGAGTCAGGGGTGACGCCTTATATATAAGGATAAAACCAATGCGCGCGTGAACTAGCCTGGGCAAACCTCAATTCTTATAAAAATAATAATTCTTCATCAATTTTACTAGAATATATATCTCGAATTTGGACAGCAGGGAAGAAAAGGAAGGAGAAGATGGAATTCAGTTGAGAAATAAACTTTAATGGTTTTGATTCAGCAGTCGATGATCACATCAGGGAAGTCACAAGTAGGTAATCTTGTTCATTCTATAGTCCCAAGGAACGATTTAAAATCAGTGACCCAAGTTTAGAATAATAAAATGTTTAAGCTTATGCCACCCGAATGCATCATGATATACACCCTCCAGCATTCCAAATATTCAAAAAGACACAGTAGACCCAATGAGATGATTGTAAACTTTGGATCCAAGTTAAATCAGCATTTATGAATCCCAATTGAGTTGCATATTCCCAAAATATGCACACCAGTTCCAAGTTCCAGATCCATTTATGAATATCCAAAAATCCCCAAAAAAAAGAGCAACAATTCATTATAAAATACGAAGAAGAACTTAATCCTCTCAGTTTTCATTAAGAAAATGGGAGAGACCTCTGAGAATTGATAGCTGGAAGGCCAATCCACATCCATCAGGTATCACAAAAATCCAATGGCTTATGCTTAAAGAGTCATCACCTTCAGGTTTTTCTCCTTGAGGAATGTACTCCATTCAACTGGCTTACGTTCTGCACCACCATAAACAACATGTTGTGGCAATTTCTTCCCATATGTTATAAATGTGCCACCATCAGCCACTGCCTTGCAAACAGCAGTTGCCTGGTATCCAACACTGAAATTTAAACCGGCAGCAGGGCGTAGCTCATTAGCCAGTCGCTTCATATACCTGGTTACAGGGAGACCAGAGTGAATAGAGTAACCAATGAAGATACACAACATAAGGATGCTGAACCGAGACAGAGGGAATAGGTATTCGACATGCATGCTCACACATAATGGGAATTCTTCTCAGCTTAAAGACTGGATTACAACTCTAAGAATCAACAGATTACCTGAAAAAGAATATCTAAGAATTAACAGTCTCAGGATAGGGCTGAAAAATTACCAGTACGACATCACAAGTAGAAGAAACTGTAACGTCAAACAGGCACAACATTTGGAAATAGCTCTAAATAAAACCACCAAGTGAAGAGCCAATAGATTGCAACTATTTCACTTATACCATATGAATAGCCTAGATAATCGATATGTTAATCGACGACTAATTAAAAAACAAGTCATTGGTGTCAAAGACCCGCAGTTCATCAAGGCAGCAACTTCTAGGAACAGAGGGGCTATTTGATACATATGGCAGGATGTTATCACTTAGGAATGAACAGGGTCCAACCAAGAGTCATGTATTGATTACCACTCGACATAAAAAATAGGGAAACCATTCCAGTATACTCAATGTGGGTTAATTGGGTCAATGTTTATTTAGTAATGCAAATGCCTAAAATGGATATCCATCAATAGACCAGAATGCAAGACTCGTCTGTGATCATGGATTTTGATACGACCTCGGTTCCACACCACCTGGAAAACCGGCTTACCAAGTGGGGGTTTGCCAAGGTATATCAGCCCACATCAGTGCTTGTAAGGCACCAATGTGGGACTAACCATAACAGATTTCAATGAGATGCTGGCTCTTTGGAGATATATGCCACAAAATTCAGTCGGGTAGTGCCACTCTTCGAAACATATTTCTATTTGCCCATGATAAGGAAAAATGTTTAGAGACAGTCTGTAATGGTTAGAAGGAAACAGAACCTCAACCCCCTAAATAAATTTGCAATCTAAACCTGCGAAAATTTTCAACCTTGACAGGGGACCTAAGAGAAGGGCACAACATTTACTGAGGTATATTACCAATTTGTTCTTTACTCAACACCAAGCACCCTGATGGCTCTCATTTCCCATGCAAAACATCAGGCACACACTGTCCTAGATCTTGCTACTTCATGTAGACTGCTTGAATCAACAAACTTCTACCACTGACATATCATTAACTATGTTAAGCAATTGTAATGTATGAAGAAATGATGGGTTTCAGCACATCATCTTTTGACCCGCTGCAGACGCTTTGCTTTAAGAAGTGCATTTCTGCAGCATCTTGGATAGAGCACAGTCAGCAATTCCACCATACTCATCACTCTTGAAAAGATCATGCTTCTAGTGCTCTTCAGACACTTCGCAAACAGGGATGATGCCTAAGAGCATAGCTGCAGAAATATATCGGTATTTAATAACATCAAAGAGCTTGAGGACTTCTCAGAACCAGCCCAAGGATGTCCATTAATATATTCAAAGAGTTTCAACTTGCTGCTGTCCATATTCATAGTTAAATGCTTGAAATTTCACTGGAGTGAATTGCTATAGCCCATTTTATGACTCAAAATGCTTTGTAAGTAAATAATTCCCTCAGCTACTCATACTGATATAACTGTACATAGCCGTACTTGCATATAAACCTTGATTACTAGCATAAAATTTACTGAATAGGGTGAAGTGGTGAAAATTAAAGAAAAATGACCCCATAACATTGAAGCATCACATTAGATTTTTTTCCTTCACAACATGGATGTTCTATAAGCACACAATTGCAGATTGAAGAATTATACCCTTTAGGTCTAAGACTTTACTTCAATGCTTACCATGCGTCTGGAATAAATCTACCACTGTAAACATGGACACTTACCAGGATCAGAGCCATGTCCTTCTTATCAGATCTTCTAAGGAAGAGATACAATAATCAATAAAATAAAGGCCTTATTACCTGGATGCTGCATTCTGAGGAAACTTGAATACTCCAAACAATGACTAGAAGAATGATCCTAAAGAGTGGGGTTGAGCTCAAGTGTTTCAGATGATTTCAGAGCTTGAACTCAAGTGTTTAATATGTTTCACATGGTGTTAGATCTCTACATTCTAAAACAAAGTGGGTTGGGGGAAGGGAATTTAACTAATCAAGAGAATGACTAGAAGAAATGATCCTGAAGAATTTCGCTTGAACTAAGTGTTTCATACAATTTTGAAACAACCCAGTCCTTCACTTGGCATGATATTGTCCGTTTTGGCACTTCCAGCATAAAGGGCTTAAAATGAGCCAATAGAAAATAAAGGGTGCTATTTCTGCTATCAATAGCCCAGGATCTCCCTTCCTAGCTGATGTGGAACTAAGTTTACATGCCATCACCAATCTCCCAAACCCTCAGGTACTAAGTCATTTCTTGTTATGGATCTCTCAATGATCTCCTGGGTGGGCAGGTACTTTGCCATCCTCTTGGTTGTCACATTCTGTAAAAACCCAGGCCCCTTTCTTGGGTGTCATATGATGTGGCCCCACCATCAGTTTCAGGAGTTTCCTCTAATACCACTGTGACAACCCTACGCTTTTGGGAATCACAACCAGTGTCAGATCTCAGTTTCATACTGAATAATTGTTCATGGAGAATGAAGCAAGCAAGGAGGCATTCTGGAATGTTGTGTCAGTGACCAATAAAGACAACAATACTGTTGAAGGAGAAAATTTTTATATGCCATTGAGCAATGCATATTCGAACCGTTCCTAGCAACCAAAAATTTAGCAAATTCATAGATTGCAGATAACTCGATGACAGTATTAAGAGCGATATTTCTAATGAAAATCTTATGATGGACAAGTGGCAAAACTAAAAACCATAGGAATACAAATTGAAGCATTTTAAGAAAATACAATGGCAACAACATAGTGAATAAGATGTGATAAAATTGAAAGATATCACCTGGGGGCCTGCAGAGCCGCCTGGACTGGTAGGATTAGATCCCAAAGTTGAAAAGAGTTTCTATAGAAATTTTTAGAAAGAATTTCTTTTACCTACAACCTTTTCTCTTTTGTTCTTTCTTTACTTATTTTTGTTTTATTTTTTAACAAATAAGTGAGCAAAAGATGCTACAGCTTTGAAATAAAAATGATGATACAGCATTTAACCAATCTTCAGTAAAGAAAAGTACGCTACAACATGTGGCCTGTTGAAGATATGAACTACTAGGAAAGGGGGGTCCTATGTACTTATCTCCTAAAGACACCATTTTGCAGTGTAAACTACTTTGAAACGCAGATGCTTACCCATGACACTAGATTACACGTGGAAGTTTCTAAACGCAGTGGAGAGACAGAAAGGAACTTTGCTCAACTATCAAATTAGTTTTAAATTTTATGAACAATCCAATCTACAGGGCCCTTGGCTAGACGATGCCCCAGTCAAATTGGGAACCATCTTCAATGACCCCAGAAATCTGATCAATTCATTTTGGGGATAACAATAACAATAGTAGACTTCAAACAAAAGCAACAACAGCGCTGGTGGAAGAGAAAACGTACCAAGTTTTCGTATAGCTTTCTGGTACAACAATATCCCCACCAAGTGCCTTAAGCTCTTCAATTATCTCAGGAGTTCCAGGCTTGTCATCAATTATGCTTATGGTCTGAAACTTGCGCTCTTTAGCCGCTTGAATCACAATCTTTCCAATTTCGCTGTCGCCACAGTTCTGCACCAGTGTAACACCTAAGCGTAGACATTTCACAGCCGAAATTCAGACAAACATGAATCCACGAGAATGACTCCAAGTTGCATAGGCAATTGGTTCTAAAGAAACAGAATCGAACAATGATCAACTAGTTTTATCTGAAAATTAATGTGAGATTAAATCGATACTCAAACCTGATTTAAGACCAAGTGAATCGAGGAAAGATCCAACGTTTTTCTTCATAGAAGCGGCATCGGAAGTCGATAAGCTCCGGATCCCAATCCAGAGGTTAGGGTTTTGGTTCCCCACAGCAACAAATCTACGAATTGACTGCATAATTTACCTCTTTGTGCTTTAGGAGAATCGCGTTTCTTGGTCTTATGCGGCGTCTGTGTTCGATTCAACCATTCAGTTCTCGCAGTTTTCCAGACTCCAGAGAACACGCGCCGATTTGCACCCAAAAGCAAAACAAAAAAACTGTGCTCGTCCAGTCCGGCTTGATTTCACGAACCGGAATTCGTAAAATTGGATCAGACTATAGAGTACACCATGATCGATCCCAATTCCAACTAGTAAAATAGTTCCACGTCTAAAACCTTAATAAATTAGTTTGTTTGTTTGGTTGCTTGTAATAGAAAAATTAGAGACAAATAACTTGTCTATAAAGTGGTAAGCCAATTTTCTCACCCCAAGTCTTTTCAAAACTCGATAAAATATGTGGAACTTTGTGAAAAAAGTAAAAAGTATGACCCATAATTAACGTTTTTTTCACAAAATTCATTCATTTCCTTTCTTTCTCCCTCACCCCATTACACATGGGGCCCACATATTTTTTCTCCACCCTACTTTGCAAACAAACGCAACCCAAGGGTTGGTTCAGTTGGCAAACAAGCAATGCCTTATGTTGAATACTTGAATATGACACATGCTTCACATTGTACTGCTAACGGACATTGTAGATGGTCTATGTTTCAGTGAGCCTCAGAGTTTCCTTACAGTTTAGGCTTATATATATATATATTCTCTTGTGACACATTGTATGTAGTTGTTTTCAAGAAAAATATAGTGAAAAACCTAATGCTAAACATAGCCTCACATTGAGGTGAACCAGGGTAAAATCCATGTTTTCTTCCTTGTTTTCTATTTGATTGTGTGTGATTGATCACTTTAATCCTAACACCTTATAATATAATATCAAAAGTCCCTCTCCTTGATGCCAGGGGTGAACGCGTGTTGTTGCCCTATATTTAAACTATATAAAAGAATAAAAACTATGTGAAGGATAATTCGAGGTGCACATAAGTTGACCCAATGAACTTTAGATGAAAAAAGAAATTTGTCTAATTCATAAGCTAAGTACAAGTCCAACATTTTTGCTATCGACAACCAGAATTTCAAATTCCAAAATCAAATCAAGTTGAATTACGGTCATCCTAAATTATTCCTCACATCTCTCTCTGTTTCTCTTTTTTTTTTCTTGAAAGTTTATTTATATCCCAAGATAATGTAATACTATTGCCATTCTTCAGTTAGAAAGGCAGTCACAATCCACTCCTTAGCTCTCTAAAGTTTGTACTACTGAGGCCTTGAGCTATTCCTGCTCCAATTTTGAATAAAATTTGGTTAGAAATTATTCTCAAAAAATCACAAACACTGAATATAGCCTGGGGAGTTGGAAATAAGGTCAGGCAAAGGTGGGGAGTTTTATAGTATTCTGAGCCTAGACCATACTCAAGTTGGGCCTAGTTCAGCCCATCCAAAACAAAATTCCTTGGGCCCAAAATTTTAGGCTGTGCTGGGCCCATTGCTTATCAGGTAGTACTGTGTTTGAGAAGACCTGATTTCTTCTCTTCCCCCTCCACCTAACAAAGAAAAAGGTTTTGGTATGAATTCAGATCTCTCCTTCCCATGGTTTTAGTTTAAGTAAAATTATAATAACTAGGGCATCTATATATATAGGAATCCAGATTCCGGATCCTCACTCCGTTGGGGTAGCACAGAGTGCTCCCCGACGGGTTCCCGACCACACAAAACAGTGGGCCCCATGGATGAAATTTTAAATTTTTTTTGTTTTTTCCAAAAAGTGTTTTTCACCGTGGCCCTACTGTTTTGTGTGGTCGGGAACACGTCGGGAGCTGATCTGAACTCATATATATAAAGACAGATTAGATTTGATTTTTTTTTTTGGTAATCAAAACACATTAACCTAAAGAAAGAAAAAAGAGGAATGGATATCGTCAAGAGCAAGGAAAAAACATGTAATTAACTTAACCATTAAGTAGTTCAATTAATGGGCACTAACACCTTACGATAAAGAGGTCAAAGAACTTTGAGTCTCCATTAACAGTTAGACCTACCTACTAGTGAGGCCCATTTTCAATGATATCGAAATCAAACAAACTTATATTATAAGACAAAGCTGAAGAGAACATAAGGAAATATGTAGTTTATTCACATTTATTAGTTTTGATAATTTATTCCCATTCAGTTATTCATACCAAGAATAAAAATTTAAATTTCTCCTAACAAATATAATTGAAATGCTGTCTTTAATTATAAATCTTACGTTAGTTATGAGAGCAACAGCTAAACTATTTTAAGATGCCATGCTTACATCAAAAGCCGATTGTAATTTCCAGAAGCATTCAGATCCTCAACTTCAATTGCTTCTTCTTTTTATTATATTACTATCTCTGCAACTAATAGTTGGTTGGTAGTTTTTCTTTTTGGTAAGATGGTTGGTATTTAGTAACGACGTTAGGTGAGTTCTATTAATTCAATACTCTCCAGGCCCACTACCACTGAGTGAGTATCTGGTTCTTATGTTTAATTCAACCACACGTCAGGGATCTGTTGACCGTTGGCTTTTAGGGTTTCACACTTTTCAGGGCTTCGGCCCGGTTCAACATGTACAATTGAGTCTCAATCATCTCCGTTATTGGAGAGAACAATATGCTCCGTGACGCTTTTTTTACAGCACAATAGTGGTAAGGGCCGCCACCAATAGATATTAGAGAATAAAAAAAGTAAAATTTTAGTAAGGCCTAATAAGAGTATCAATTGATATGGTTTTGATAATTCGATACGGTACCAACTTTAAATACCGAAAATCAAAACTATACTGTACATAATTTACAATGTACGGTACGGTTTCGGTATTTACAAAAATGGTTCGAAACGGTTTTGGTATTAAATCGGTGCAGAAAAATGATTTAAACACAATATCTAGTGCGGTACAATTTTTGTACAAATGAACCCATGCCACTTTTGTTATTAGTTCATTAAAATCCTAATGAAATTACGATCAAACAATCAATAGAATTTGATATTAACAGAGACAAAACAAGTAAATCTAAGAAAATGAGTGAATGATGAAATGAAAAATTGAAACAGAGAATTAGGGATAGAGTAAAGGTAAAGTGTTTTAATTGTAAAATTACATTTATATTCTTTAATTTGGAACGATACCAATTTAGTATGGTTTTGGTACATATTGATGGTATAAATACCTGAAACCGGAACTATACCAAATTTTGAATGGTGTAATACGGTGTAGTTTTAGACAACGTGGTTTAGTACTGTTAAACGGTTTTGGTACGCAATTGACATCCTTAAGACCTACCATGGATTCCACTCTAATTATATAGTTCAAAAGCATTTCAAAGAGTTGATCCAAACTATTCGACCTAATAGCTTACTAGAGAATGCATAAATTAGAATTTAAGACTTCTCAAAAGACTGATTCGAAGACCAAAATCTACAACTTTGGATTTTCCATATCTACAAATAGAGGATTGTACTCCCCTCACACTTCTGAGGAAATTTCACATGTGAATATTGACAAGATGGACCAGAGGTTGCGCTACTCCGACTCAAATTTGGAATGTTTTAGTCTTTTGTTACTACTAACAATCTGATACTATCTATGGTAGTAGCAAAAGAACTAAATAATCTCAAATTTTTTGTCTGCGTTTGGTAATATTTCCATTACATCTTTGCATTAGGAGATGGTTCTCTCTTTACACATATATATTAATAAATTCATTTTAAAAATGTTTCCCAACTGAATCTACATCTTGAAAATTTTGATTTACATGGGTGGTTTCAACTTTCAAGTAGGGGCGTAAATGGACTGGATTCGGACCGGATAGGGATTGGATAGTGGTATATCCATATCCTCATCCTATTATATTCGGACGGATTCGGATAATATCCTATTGGTTTTCGGATGGATTCTGTTGGATTTGGATGTTAATCGGATAATTATTTTATTAAATAGATTCTTTTAAATGAGCATGAATATAGATTGAATACAAGTTTTCAACTATCTGTTTACATCTTTACCTTTTTATTTGTTAGGGTTAGGTTTGAAATTTAAGAATTTAACAACTTTGACAGCTATTTTAGTAAAAAATCTAGAAAAATAGTCACATATCATAAGTAAAATTTATAAAAATAAGAATAATAAGTCTAAATAAGTAACTTAATTGGATAATTATATCGGAAGGATAATAATCGGTAAGAAGTGGGTTTACCATATCCGCATCATATTAATAATCGGACAGATTCGAGGATAATAATTGGTAAGAAAGGGGTATACCATATCCGCATCATATTAATAATCGGATAGATTCGAATACCCCTAAACGGATGCGGAAGCTGATTTCGCTTATCCATTTACACCCATTAGTTTCAAGAGACCTTCAATATAAGATATATTTATTATTAGCCGCTCAATTAATCTCTAGGGTTGGCCATTTGACGATTAAAGTTCAAAAACTTGCCTTAAAAAAATAAAATAGTAAACAACTCACTAAAGACAAACCAAAATTTTGGGTGGTTTAATGTTTCTTCCCTAGATAGATGGACTTCTTGGCTCTTTTGAGGACTTGAGGTATCACCATCATTTGTGATGCAAGGGTTACCATAAATGATTAACTTACTCCCTTTGATCTTTGTTTATTTATTATTTATTTGTATGATGTATGATGATTAATATATTTTATCAAAAAGATTATTTATATTTGTATCCTTGTTATTTTTAGAATAGATATTAGATAGATGAGATCTATCTCTTTTGTTCTTTATTTTCATGAAAATGTTTTTGCTGCAGGAGTGTTTTGGCTGAAAGCTACTTCCTGGTTTGGGAGAGGGAAGATCGATGCGGTAAAGATAAATCGAACCGGTAATTCGGTTATTTTATTTGGTACACAAGGGTGTCTTCGCCATTAAATAGGCCTGTTACGACTGCATAAATGTAGTTCTTGGCGACAAGCGATTCTATATTTCAATTCCACTCGAATTTGCTTTTCAGTCGAAATATCCAGCTCACAGAGTTGTCTCTACAGTCGCTGAATCGCGAAGTTAACTTCCTGAGATGCAAATTTGATTGGTTTACAAGTTAGTTGTTCTTCGTCTCATCTTTTTCCAGTTTCAGCTGAAATCCGTGAAAGAGAAAAGAAGAACAACCGGATTCCTTGTGTCTCACCGCAAAAATTAGGTTAAGTTCTTACTGGTAAATTTACACTGGTTGCATTTTTGAAGAGAAGTTTAAGATCTGCGTCTGCATTTTTCGAAATTACTTTAGTTGTTGATTAAATTCTACCAGAAAAAATTGTTAGTTTTTGACTGAGCAGTGATTTTCGAGCTGGTTGGACTAAGGACCAAGTGGAAATTAATGATCTCGGCTCCTTAGGTAAAGCCGAACTAGTTCGAATATTCTTCTCCGCAAAATTTAGTTTGGCGTAAAACTGAAGCTTTGAGTATGAAGTGTATCTGGCAACTCTCTCTCGGTTCACGCTTTGGTCGAATTGTATTCGTTTTCTTCTGAAGAAAATGTACCTAAGCAGCTCTGCATCAAGGATTTGGATCGTCTCAGATGAGGTGCTTAAACTTTTATCAGTTAGACGGAAGTGATCGCTTATATGCTGTGACAGTGGAATGAAAACTAACTTTTCAAGATTGTTTTGGAGATGAGCGAGCTTTATATCTGAATTGATAAGAGATGAAGCGAAGGAGTACCAAAAGTAAATCTGACTGTCGATGGAACAAAAAGCTTTCTGCCGTGATCTTGTTGAGCTTTTGTTTTGGATTTGTAGTGTTGATGCAGTCACGTTACAGTCGAATTAGAATGATCCTTTCATCACCTCCGCCATTTGTTCAGAGGCCTAAGATCGCATTTCTCTTTATTACGCGGAACCGGCTTCTTCTGGACAGCGTATGGGACGCCTTTTTTCAGGTACTTCTTTTTACTGGTTGTTTGGTTTATTTAAGGTAGAAGAAGCTTTTGTCATGTTGGAATTGTTTTCTGTTGTTTACTCCCTAAACTCTTTACTTGCTCAAATTTGTTATATTTGCATTAACATAATTGTTGCTCATGGCGTCATAATAATGATCTCTTAAAGGAATTTATGTAAGGCGGATTTATGTTCTGATTGGATGTTTTACTCATCTAGCTCCTGATGAATTATTTACTCTATTAGGAAATCACAATGATTTCGGTGAAGATCACATATGACCATCATGCATCAATATCATAAGCAACTTTAGTGACTCTTATCGCTTATCCTGAAATTTTAATGACATAGATTGTCTTCCTGAAACTTCTCATTCAGTTTCTTTTTTCCTGCTTTCTGAGTGTCTGGTGTTATTTTGAAAGGAAATGTATCTGTTGGTATAATCGTTGCAAGATAAAGTTCTGAAGCCAAGCATCAGTCTGTCCTGTTTGCAAATGTCCAAGTAGCTGGTCAAATTTTCAACTTTGTACCAGTACACCAAAGCCTCCCTCTTATGAAAACAATAGAAGATCTCACAAATATTTCTAAGCTAATATGGTTTTTATCTGTTATGAAAAACTTAAAAGTGGACTGAACTTCACATGAAGCTTCATGTGTTGGTTTTCTTTTCTTTCCCCTTTTTTTTTTCATGGCATGATGTAGTGTAATCAATTATATATTATCTTGGTTGTGTTTCTGTCTCCATTTATTCTTAGAAGTTTTGGTTGGTTCAATTATTTTCTATGTTTTCTCTTCTACGGAAATGGCATAAATAAGCATAAACCTATCTTGAGTGCTGAATTTTTTATTCTACTTTTTCTTCAATCTGGTCTTTAAAGCTGAAGTGGAGCATGTAAAATGCTAAAACACAAGTCAATATTACTTCTGTTTTGGCTTGACTGATGTACTCCAAGTTCTCAAATGCCATTACCTAGAGACTAGAGTTTCCTGACGTTGTAAAGAAGGCTGGTCAGGGTATATTCATAATTTTGTATTGTCTATCTCTTCTTAGAATTTCCATCTTTTGCAGGCAGAAAAGGAGAACAGGTTTTCAATTTTTATCCATGCTAGGCCTGGATTTGTGTTCAATAAGGCAACGACCAAGTCAGCGTACTTTTATGGCCGCCAGATCAATGATAGTGTACAGGTCTGCTGCATTTTGCAGAAAAGTCTTGAAATGATGATAATAGATTTATTTTCATCTCTCTGTTCATCAGTTTGCTATTGCTGCTCTCTGTGTCTTTGTTTGATGTCTTCCTTTTTGCTGTTTGCTCTGAAAGTTTTGAATTGATGAATGAAGGAATTGCTTTTGCATTGTTTATTAATTCTCTATAGCTGCTTTCTGTGTTGTTTCTTTTGTGTCTTCATTTGGAATTAACTAATATAGAACAGGGATGGAATTTCTAAATGACCATTTAGGATGGAATCTCATTAATGGGCACCAGTGCTGCCATGTGATGATCAGATAGAATTGAAATTTTGTAGACAGCCAGATCCCACTTCTGCTGCTCTTATGTCATTCAGCCTAAATGGAGTTAGCCACATGGTAAAACAGACCATTTAAAAAAAAGAAAATTTAGGTATACCAACAGTGCCTGGGACCACGAAGGGGGTACAAGGACATACATGGGAGGAAATATGATTGGATTTGCCTCTTAATTTTGGCATGTAACCTGTTCAGACCATTCTCCTAGATATCCAAAAAGTGGGATTTGCACTGTCACTCATCTATGTGACAAAACTAGGTTCTGTTGTTATGAGATTCCATCTTGAATTAGCTGTGTTAGGAACTATGGTATACAGGAGAGGATTTTATTTATTTATTAATTTTCAAATAATTTCTGGTGGACCTGGTGCTTTGGCTGTAATCAACATAATTTTAAGTGTGGTACTACTTTCTTAAATGTGTATCATTCCAAAAGCTTTAGAAAAATTCAACAAGCTATTTGAATGGGAAGTCATGCGAATTGTGGCTTGGAGGTGGAAGAGTGTGTAGCTACCTTGCTTAATGCAGTTCTTGTTATAAAGATTGTCCAAAATTTGCATGCATGAGATAAGTATGCATAGCGTAGTCTTCTGTACAATATCAATATGAGTACTAAATGCTAGCTTCCTCTTTGATCATTCAAATTGTTTTTCATTCCAAGGTATAATTTGTATTCATTTACTTCGTATTCACACAGCATTTGCTCGGCCACATTAACCCCAAAAACCTTTGATTCATTCTCACTCAATCACAGCAGGGGAGCAATTCAATGTAGTAAAACTTACGGTGGGTTTGGGGATAACATGTCTCAAACTGATCATTTCCACCACAGCAAGGTTAACACTATGACTGAGTTGGACCCTTCCCTTGCTCAGAATCTCAATGCCACCCCCCACCCCCAAAAAAAAAAAAAAAAAAACCTTCAGCCATGGTGAATGTACTGAATGGGATTCCATTCATTCTGGGCTTCAAATGGTTTGGAGATTGTATGGGAGACTTACATGATAACCTGTTATGAACCCTAAGGATGGTGGCATGAACCTTCACTACACAGTGAAGGAAAGCATTTGTCCTATATAATGTATGGAAAAAGAAATTTGCCGGCTGTGTTGTTACTATGCCTAGACACAGAACCTTGCAAAATTACCACTTAGCTCTTGTTAAACTAATAAACCCCACCCTGTCAAGTGCTACATGACCAGGTAGTGATCTCTTTATCCTACTATCATGTATCTGATGATACACACTGTTCACTGTTTCGTCTATTTCGATTATAGTGCTGCTGTGATAAAGAAAATTTTAGAACATGAATTGTGACTAGTGACTTTCAGGCAAAAGCATCAACCAAGTTTTGGTTCGCATCAATTTATGTGGTTTAGGTCTGGTAATTGTCCAGACCATGATTTCACAGAGTGCTTTTTCAGACATTATGACTTGCTTTTCTCTGCTGCATTCTTGTCGTCTTTCTTTACATATATGGCCATATATTTTGGTACTCCTGCTCACAGCCACAATTGATTTGATTGCAATCTGTTGTGAGTTGAGCATCGGTTTGGGTATAAGGAAGTCCTTAGACGGCTAACCACTGAGGACCTTCATTAAGTGGGGTGTGTAATGTTGGGGTGTTCTGTTTATAAATCTCTCAAATCAAAACTTTAATTTCTTACTATGGATTACTGTTTTTCTTAATCTATTTCATTATTATTTTCTAAGATGTCTTACATTTGTGATTCAACTCCAGGTAGATTGGGGAGAAGCAAGCATGATCCAGGCAGAGCGTATTTTGCTGAAAAATGCTCTCATGGATCCATTTAATGAGCGATTCGCTTTTCTATCAGACAGGTGAGTTTGATTTAGTACTGGGTGCTAGTGGCTCTATCTTGTTCATGCATTGAATATTGGTTATTTTCTATTTACTTTTCCTACAACAAAAACAACAACAACAATAAGCCTTGTCCCAACTAAATGGGGTCGGCTACATGGAATCTTGCCTTCCAATCAGTTTTGTTAGATGCAAGACCTAAGCTATGCATATCCTTTCTCACCATTTCTCTTAAGGTTATCTTAGGTTTGCCCTTAGCGCTTCTGGTTCCTTCAATCTGGATTATATTACTTCTTGGTATAGGGGCATTTATAGGTCTCCGTTGAACGTGGCCGTGCCACCTTAAACGATTTTCTTAAAGTTATCATTTATGGGAGCAACAAAAACTCTAATATGATCATTCCTTATCTTTTCCTTCCTAGTTTGCCACTCATCCATCTTAGTATCCTCATTTCTATTTACTTTTCCTATTCCTGAAAATTAGTTCTATGCATGCATCCTCCTTCTTATCTCCCCCTCCCCCCCCCCCTCTTTCCATCTCTCTTTGCATGCTCATGTTAATGGATGGCACCAGACAAGTTTATGCTCTAGTATTGTCCACTGTATAGTATTCAGTGAAAAGGCCATCACTGTTGGAATGAGCATTTTCCAAGTGAAGCTTCCATCGTATTTCTGGTATACTATGATGATATGATCCCATGCAAGAAGAATTATAGTGGTATCTTCTGCTGGTGAGAGGTATAGATCCATCAAAGAATTAAAGGCTCTTGAGAAGCAAGATGAAAGGAAAACAAAAAAAAAAAAAAAAAAAAAAAGAAGAAAGAAAGATATGAGCAAATAAAATTTAGGGTTTCAAAAAGTTGAGGGATATAGGGTTTGGGGAAGTTCGATGATGTAGAGTGTTGTAGGAATTTATTCAGGGCTTTGAATATGAGAGACTTTACTCGGCAGGCATTACGAAATGGAGAAAATGATGTAACCCAGAAATTTAGGGTCAGATTTTCAGGAACTTCAGAAACAGGTCCAACACCAGTTTAGGGTTTCGGCTAGGGTGTAGGATGATTATAAGGCTGCTGATTTTGCAGATCTGAACTTCTGTTGCTGTTAAACTAGTAGTTTAGAAGCTGTTTACGAGAGAGGGGCCTGGGGTTTGAAGGTTTTAGGGTTTTATGAAAAACTAAAAATTTTTGGAACTTCTCTTGAAGAAGATGAAGTGCAGAAAATTCCAGGTTAAGGTAAAATAGGTTGGAAAGGGCTTATAACTTAGGAAATGTGTTCTTAGGTTAGGTGCAATCCTAGGAGAGGTGTTTTGGAGTCTAGAGGGGCTGGGGAGGTGGGGTTTACACAAGGATGTTGCTGCTGTTTGCGCAGAAACAGGGGAAGAAAGGGATGGCTTGCGGACGCTAGGGGAGAGGCCTAGAATGTAGGGGAAAGTAAGGGGGAGGGGTAGGGGTGAATTACGATTGGGAAGGGAGTGGTTTTAAGCTCTGAAACTGAGGGGGAGGGGTTGGCATGGCTGCGAACAGAAAGGGGAGAAGGCTGGGGTTGGAGATGGGATGAAACTTATTGTGAATTGAAAGAGTTGCAAAAAGCTCTTTGTAGAATGCTTGAATCAGTGATTGAAGACCTTGAGGTTGAAGAAATAATGCAAAAACCCAGCCGTAGGGTGTCCCTAAGGATCCCACGACTCCCACAAGCCAATATTCACATACTCCAATTTCATTCAATGATCAAGACTGACCATCACAAGAAAGATTCTGGCTATTTATAGCCACTCAAACGCAGCTAAACTCAAAGACTTTCCTAATTTAAATCAAATTCAGAATAAGACTTCCAAAAGGGAAATAACTCTTTCCTAATTTAAGGCACCTCAAAATAGGACCTCCTTAATAGGAAATATCTTGACTCTTAAGCAAACTGACACTTATCATATTTGGACTCTAAAAACCAACTCAAACTCTTAAGATGAGGTTTCCTTGAAATTACGAATCTTATCCTAACTGACTAATGACTCCAATTAGTAATCAATTACCAATAAGAACTCAACCTCTAAGACTCTAAATTAGGAAATAAGACTGAATTAGCTAATTAAACTGGACTTGGTCACTTATACTCGATCTAGGGGGTAGGAAATGACCACTCTACCCTTGGGATGGATTCGGTTAGTTGGGCCCTGGCTCACAGGTGGGGTTGGGCCCTAATTGGGGGCTGGCTGGGGCTGGATACATCAGAAAATTGGTTAAAAATGTAAAAGGTTTACATGGCAGTGTGATTATAGGGTGCTTTTGATACTCATGCATAGAGACATTTAGGACTTCACAACCTGTTGCAGAAGATGGTTGTCTCCGTATTATAGAGGACTGTCACAAATCTCAGGGTAAGATTCAGCCCCAGATGAGTGAGCTAGGTGGATACGAGTTCAATCCTAACATCATAAGGTTAAGAAATTTTCCTGAGAGGAAAAATTTTGCAAAATAAAAATGGCATATTAGTAATTTCATCAATGACTGAGGTGCATGTTCCTCCATCACATGGATCAGTGTCCTATCTTGTGGAATCCTGTTGAGCATCACTGGGTATTGTCATTTTTTTTTCTCAACAATAATAGCTTCTTTTTAATTCATTGCTCATAAGTCATGTTGCTTGAATTTCCACCATTTGGAGTTAGTAACAAATTATTACCTCAACCAGCTACTGATCTTATTATTTGATCTCATGGCAGCTGCTTGCCCTTATATAGCTTCAGCTTTATATACGACTATATCATGTCTACACCAAATAGTTTTGTAGACAGGTGAGTGGATTGCTTACTATCTTCTGTCATGTCATCATTGATTATCTTTAGTGATTCATTTGCTTTTTCTTTTTGGAAGATGCTCTTTCTTGTAGATTTTGGGTCACGTACAGAACAATGGCTTTCATGTTACTATCAATAGATACAAATAAAGTTCCTTTATTGCTCACAAATTAAAAAAAAGGAAAAAGAAAAAAAAAGGAGAGGGAGAGTAGAAGTTAAATCAACCACTGATGAGTGAGTGAGCTTACCTGATCAATCAATTGCATGAGTGGAAAAGGTATCTAGGGGTGTTTATATTAATGCAGTGGTAAATTAGTTACTGAAATAGCTTGGAATACCTTTTTTGCTTGTGAAATCTGGTGAATGATGTCTGGGTAAGACAGTCACAGGAATAAAAAACAATTATTAACAACAAATATCTGTGTGAGTAATGGAAGTGTATTCTCCATATTCCACTTAGAGATGAATACATACATATATACATATATGTTGTATATATGTATGTATATATGTATATGTGCAAAAAACCCTTATTTTGCTGAGATGTTCCTAAAATAAGGTGAAATTTTTTTTGGTGTAAAAAGCCAAACTAGCCAGAGAAAATAATAATCGCATGAAACCTTGATGGTGGCCAAATAATAGTTAAAATATTTACTACAAAAGCATGATAAAGTATGATGAACATTAGTAATGCCAAGTGGTTTAATCCCCTTCACATTTTCATCTTTCATATTGTCTATATAGTTGGTGGTGTTGACTTATTTCTGGAAATATATTTCTTAATTTGGAAGCCTGCATCCTAGTCGTCAAAAGGAAAATATTGGTAATAAAAGGAATATACACAACAATCAAAAAGAGAACTACATTTTTTAAAAAAAAAATTCGAAGCTTACTAGCTTTATCTTCTTAAGGTACTAGACAACCTCGACATGGAACTTCTCGTGTTCATAAATCACCTATGCTTTTCTATTATGCCTTTTGGTTCATTACCCTTTCCCCCAGGCAGATAGTATCTTATGATGAAATAATACTAAAACTAGTTATCTATGAAATGAGAAAAGAATGTATGTGAAATGTCTTATAGATTCTAATAACATGTGCTCAATAATCAAGCAGCTTTGCAGATAAAAAACAAGGTCGTTACAATCCAAAAATGCATCCTACTATTCCTGTTCATAATTGGAGAAAGGGATCTCAGGTAACAGTTAAACGGTTCCCTAGATTCAGAAGTTTGCCTGAATTTGGTGAAAAAGCTGATTTTTCTCCCACAGTATCCCAGTGGCTTGTGTTTATTTGATCCTACTTTTTATGATCTCCTTTTTCAGTGGGTTGTTTTAACCAGGAAGCATGCTGAGGTTGTAGTTGAAGATGATATGGTCTACCCAGTGTTTCAGCAGCATTGCAGAGTAAGTCACTACGTGGTTTGTACCTCTTAAGTTGTATGAACAAGGGTCTTGGGGATTTGTATCATAGGGCACATTCATGTCGACCCTATCAGGGGTTAACAATTTGGATCCTTTTGAGTGGATGATCTACAAATGATCAGCTGATCTAAAAACAAAGAACTTTCAAATGGTGAGGATTGGCTGATCCAATATATACCAGATCAAATCATTTTGGTTTACTTTCAATGAACATCAGCAGGTCTAAGAAGGTTATCTCATAAACGTTATTTACCTTGAGAGGCACCTTCAATCCTCTTTGGGATTCCAGTGTCTTGATTATAGCAGTCCAAATTTACTATGCAATTCAATAATTCTTTTAACCATCTGAACCATCATCCAATGATTGGTATCAAAAGGGCTAATTGGAGAACCTTCAGAGATCTGTTGTTCAGATTTCATGAATCATCACACACACACACACATGCTTCCCTGACACTGACACCAGCATGTGTACCATTTATTGGGTGTTATCGTTCCTCCCCCCAACCTCCTCTCTCATTTGGGTGAATGATTGGGCATTGTCTTGGTTTATTCTCCCATTTCTGTCATGTGAACCCGATGAGCCCAGAAGTTCCATTCCCTAAACAAGGGATTGTCCATAGTTGCTGATTTGGTTTTTGTCTTGCTTCTCTTTCTAGCAAATCTCCAAACTGGTTTGGGTGTTCTTACTTTCTGAAAGGATTCTCATCTCTTGCATATGTTCTGGTCTCCATTAATTATTCAGAATACAGAAAGCCCAGGGTGGCCCTCAGAAATTTCACTCCCCATTACCCATTACTATTAAGCAGAGAAAGCGGTGATAATTATTATAGACAATTTTCACGTGAACAGTGGGAAGTGGGCCCACTATATGGCATTGATAAGCTGATATATATATATATATATATATATATATATATATATTTTTTGGTTTCATTATTTACAGGGTTCTATACTCTTACTGCATATGATTTGATTGTTTAAGAAAAAAATTCACATTGTGGTGATCTGAATTTGAACTTTACATGAAGTGGCCATCATTTGTTGTCTTATCAAACACTATTCTCAAGGATTAACTATTTTTCTTTCTTTCAATTATACCTAATATATTATTTTTATTGATGTACAGAGGAGGTCACTACCTGAGTTTTGGCGGGACCGTCCTCTTGTAAGTACTTGTCTTCTTTGTCACCACTCAATTGGCTATTTTAAATGCATTTTTTGGGGGAATTTATGGCTGTAACATCATATTAAATTCATGAACTTATTATCATAGGGCAGGAAGATATAACTCAGTTAAAGACAAGAAATAGGAATTGGCTTTTTAAGTAACAAATTGCAACTTGGCATGATTAATTTTTTCCCCTTCTCCCTGTAGCCGAAGGATGCTTCAAAGGAGCATAACTGTATACCAGATGAACATTATGTTCAGACACTGCTGGCAGTAAGTTGGTTTCTCATTCTTTACTTTCCAACCCTGAACTGATTCATGTTTGTAGAAAATTATTGAAGATTAAAAATATGTGAAGAGTATGAAAGCAATTGATTATGAAATTGACAGAACCAGCTTATAATAACTTCATTTGTTTTTTGGGTGAATAATTAACTTACATTAATTTCCTTTCATGATCATTTGGGGGCAGTTCTGTCAATTTATAAATTCCCACTGTCATTAAGTTTCATTTTGCTTACTGAAAATCATGTAGGTTATATACTACATGCTACCTTTAGTTTCAGGTGCATGGCATGACTTGATAATAAAAGAATACCCTCTTAGTACCTGATCTGTTTGGAGTGGAATACTTTCTTTTTTATTGAAAAATAGAACTATTGCTGATAAATTTTTAAGAAGCAGTTCCCAATATATGCCTTCCTTTTCCCCTAAAGTACTTCAGTGATTTACTGAATTAAATCCACTTTTATATTGTCTATTCACTCCAATATAAACTCACCACTGTTGGGAACTAGTGTTCTAGTGCTGCCTTGAATTCCCAAGTGAATCAACATGGCTGATGCAGTTAGATGATGGGTTAATCAGAGTTTTGTTAATTTTATTTTTTTATTTTATCTACTGAATATTGATTAGTAGGAAGTTGAGTTTGATTAATTTTGGATTATGATAAAGTTCAAGTACAAATTTTTTTCTTTCGGTTTTAGAGGGTTGTAGTCCACGAATAATTTGACACATTTGGATAGTTGAATGTAGAAAGTCTGTAGCTACTAACTACTTATATGTGTTATGTGGCCATATCCTCTCTTGTCGTCCTCATCTTTTGTTCTTTCCTTCTTTTCTTGCTACTATTTCTTACTTGGCTATAAAGGACTGTGTTAATCTCTCTCATAAAATCAGTTCTTATACTTGGGAAGTTAATCCATTTACATCTCCTAAAATTTATTCTCCTTTGAGACCAGACCTTGGATTATCTCTGAACCTGCAATTACCGCCAAGTTCTGATATCGCAAGTTTCCTGAATATGTTGCTTCTTCTGATTATCTTATTCTCAGAGTTCCATGTAATTGGACTTGATTTATCTAAATCAGCTATCACCTTTAAAGTTGAAGTAGTGAGGAAGGAGAGGACTTCAAGTCTTCCTATTTGCTTTTAAGGACGGTCTTCTGAAATTAAGTAAGAACCATTATTCTTTGAACTTTGGGAAGAACTTTGGTTTAAGTTTTTCCCAGTTTTAAAATTAAGTATAGTAGTTGTTCTCTGTTTTCCGAATCTTAATTACCATCACATTCATGGTCCTATTTACCATAATTTTAGAAGTTCTGGATGTTGCAGAATTGACGAGATTCCCACTATCTTTTAGTATCCAGCTATTTATAACATTTGGGACCATATTTATTTAATTTAAGGGTTATTCAACCTAGGATAACATCAATGCCTAAATTACTAATCCTAATGGGGCTTATCTAGGGGAATCAAGGTTTTATTTTTCCTGATCCATTTCTGTAAAGGAAAGATGATGTAGTCTATATACGCCAATTATGGGGCCAAAATAAGGTATTTTTGAAGCCCAGTTGATCCAATTCGATGAACTTAACTGCATCACAAGATGAGGTGGTGGAAGAGCTCATTTGTCAGGACATTTAGAATTTTATTAAAACCTTAAATTTAGGTTTTAATCACAAGCATTCAGAACAATGCTTATTTAAGAACCCCCCCAGGAAGCCATTTTGCTTTTAAACTTTTTGTGCTTTTATCTGTAGTATTTTATATATAATATTTTTGAACTTCTGGATTGCTCTTTGAAGAATTTCCCCACCCCATTTATGCATCTCTTAATTTATATATTTCTTCCCTTACAGCAAAAGGGACTTGAAGGAGAAATTACTCGGAGATCATTGACACATACTTCCTGGGATCTTTCATCCTCCAAAGTCCGTGAGAGACGGGGATGGCATCCAGTCACTTACAAAATGTCAGATGCTACTCCATCAGTTATTCAATCAATAAAGGTATGCAGGCTCCTGATCAGCACTAGCAACCATTTTTTAGCATTTAGGTGTGGCTCATTCCATCTGATGACTCTGAAGTCTGATCTATAAGTTCTCCCAGAACAAAAACTAGACTTCTGATGCATATCAATTCCTGTCAGGATGTTTAAGATTAAACCATACAGGAGTGCATTTATGTTGCAGGAAGAGTTGATTTACACTCCATACCTTTTAAGAGAAATATTGTAGATTGATAAAGATGAATTTACAATTACATAGTAAATCATTGATCAAAATGGAGTATTATAGATTAGTTAGCAATTAACAAAGTGGTTTGGGTTATCCAGGACATAGATAATATTTATTATGAGACTGAATCTCGAAGAGAATGGTGCAGCAGCAAAGGGAAGCCAGCACGCTGCTTCCTATTTGCAAGGAAGTTCACACGGTCTGCTGGTCTCCGGCTCCTTAATGAGGTCAGTCATTCTCTTTGTTCATGTTATTCTTCTCGGTAATTACTACTTGTTTAAACAGAAACACGCTGAGTCTTGAGCAGAGGACAACTCTGCTCTGTCTGCTCTAATGGCTTCTGTCAGTGTTCTATAAAAATGATGATTGGATTGGCTGAGCCAGATCCTAATTCTGGCCCATTCAGCTAAGCTAATAACTGTAAAAGAAAGTAGGGTTGGTAATGTTTTGGACAATTGTGGTAAGTTGCTCACTGATCCTGATCTGTTCCAATCTGGATCTCGATTGTGGGTTTTAAACCCAGGGGCTGGTGCCTCTTTGTCCTCAGTCAGTCGGATCCAAGGACATGTTATATAGACTAATATCCTGTCTATTTCTAAGCCATCCATTTTCTTGTAGATATGTGACATGTGTCTCAACATCACATCAAAAGGTTGAGGTCCATTTACAAGTTACATAATTTTTTTTTTTAAATTTAATCACAATTCTTTAATGTGACTTATAAATGGATTTTAACCATTTGATGTGGTGTTGGGACACATGTTATATATTTACAAGGAACTCAGAAATTGTGGATAAATTTGCTATTGCCTATATGCTTTATCTGCATCTTAACTGGGTTTTATTTATGTGTTGGTGTTTCTTTTGGACAGTCTGTGTTGCGAGTTTCAGATGAACCAATTGGAGAGTCATGATTATGGTGAGATGCATCCTGTTGCAAGTTGTACCTAGTAATAATACTAATTTGAAACCAAGTAATCTTCTTTGTAAAATATCGCTAATAGAGCACACACACACAAAAGAAAAGTTGTTTGCACGCATTTTTTTCTCCTTTTTGTAAAATAAAAAAATAATTTGCATGTAATTCTTCGGCTTTTTGTAATTGTAGTACTGGAGCCAGTTACGTAATAAGGAGACTTCCTCTTAGTGAAGATTTGAGAGGCTTTACTGTTCTAGCTGTTCAAGCCTCCAACACTTAGGTGTAGGAGTTGACATGGATTAACCCCTTACCCAGTCCCACCAAATTAAAAAGGAAAAATATTTCAATTTCATATTGTTTATATGATTGTTTCGGTATGCTTACGTGCGAAGGGATTCTAGCGTTGTATCTCTATGGGAACAAAGAGTACTGCTGTTCTTGTTGGGTGATGATTATGGCACTTGCTCTGACTGATGTTCAATTCACCAAATGAAGACATGGATGGATTTTTATCCGCTCCGGTTCGTGTCAGGCTCCAGTTCCTCCAGTTAGCCATTAGATCGTCAACATGTGTTTCATTCTAATCGTATGGTTACAATTATTCCAACTTAACCAGTTTATCTTTTACTTTTTTCCCCCGCTGGGTCTCCTCTCACCCCGCAACACCGACTCACCGCCGAGCGAATCAAGGGATTGAGCGATCCGAGCGAGCGAGAGAGCGACCGAGCGATCGGCGTCGCTCTTAGATCTCTGTTCTTCTTCTTCTTAGATCTGGGTTCAGTTTTTGGTTTCTGGTGTTCGAAGCTTGTTTTTCTGGAGACTTGTTCGTTGCAAGAGAAATAGAAAGGGAAAAGAAGAAATATTTGGGCATTTTCTTTCAAAAATTCATTATAAAATGAACCTCCCCCCCCCTGCACTCGAACTCATAAAGATTAACAATGGAAGAACAAAGACCCATGAGACGTATTAGCATATAGGCAACTCTTTTATGGTATTTCACTTTAAGAGTATTTTGCAGAGAAGCATAAATGCTACCCATTTGGATTCCCGAGTGAAAAATGTTCAATCGAACTGAATTGAGTGAATAAATCAAAAGAGTGCCCTTCATGGATCTGGAGTTCTTTCTGGCAACGGCAAGCCACCATTAAGAGAGGAAGAAGGAATGCCTAAGGAATGCCTATCATACGAGATCTTGAAGAAGCAAGAATTTACCCTTCCGCGAGAGCCGGATCTTGGAAACGGAGAAGGGGAGCCAAAACACAAAACGGGGGGCGAAGAGGGAAGAGGGAAGAGGAAAGAGAGGGGGGAGGGGGAGAAAAGAGGGAAAAGACAGAGAGGAGAGAAATACTTAGGGTGAAAGGTTAAGGTTGAATCAATCATAGGATTAGAATAAGCAGGTGTTCACACTAGCGGCCAACAGGGGAGACGGAGGGAAAATCCCAATTGGATTTGAGAATGTGTTTCATATGAATGAGAAACTATCCAGTAGACACGTATGCAGGCTAAGCTATACATCTGGTTGGGCACGGACGAGGCGGATTTAGCAGTAGCATAGCCTGAGCTCAGGTCTGTCAAGAGGGCTTGGACGGTGTAACTAGAAGGTAAGAACCTATTGCTGTCCAGCACGGTCAAAATCTCTGCTGTTGAAGAGCCAAAGCCAGAAGCCAAAACATAATAAATGAAACTTAACCCGGAATCCCACCTATGCAAGCGGTGCCTAAAGCTGGTCCCAAGAGTTTGTGAAAGTGTCCATGGGATAAGAAAAAGAAAATCTTAGAACAAAATTCTCTTAGGGCCTGTTTGGTTACACGAGTTTGGAGATTTCAAATATTTAGAGATTTCAAATTTATAGATTTCAAATCTATGGAATCATAATTTATAAAATTAGATGTTTGGTTGTGGAATGAAATCTGTGGATTCATCTTAAAAAACTATTTGATCGACATGATTTTTGTGAATGTGCAAATGATAGTTTTTTGAAATCTCGGATTTCACCCTACCCATAAATCTCGATTCACGTTTAGTGTAAAGGTGAATCTCAGATTTCATGAATTTAGAGATTTTTACAACCAAACGGGTATAATTCTCAGATTCATGAATCCAGAGATTTAAAATCTCTGGATTCATGTAACCAAACCGGCCCTTAAATATCTTGTTGTACAAAACATCTAGTCTATTTGTGTCAAAGTCAAAGAAATACCGGTGTCTTGATTCTCAGGTGGGTTTATTTATTTATTTTTTTCTTCTTTTCCGGTAATGAATCTCAAGTGGTTTTAAATCTAAGCACCTGGGAATTGTTGACCTCTGTCCTACCAAAAATTGGAACCCGACAGCGTGCCAGCTCTTGACTAGTGCTTACGGTTTCAAGAACTGAATTTGGATGGGTTGTATTGGTCAAGGACAGTTTGCTTGCCATTCTCTGCGATACCAAATCCCCCTGTTCTTTTAAGCGTCAGGCCAATCCCAGTTGAGTCGATACTGGAATAGGTGATCCGGAATCCCAACTCTGACTTTGCTTTCGGGCTGAATTTGGACTGGATTTTAAACATCTCAGAAGTTCATGTAATGTTTCAACAACATAGAACCGAAGCAGGCTTAGACATGAGGACTGCCAAGACTTGGAATCTTGAATCTCATTTACACACATGATGCAATCACTGTAGTTTCAGAATCCACTACAAATTGGTAAACATTAACGTTACCCAGAGACGTAGGGCAAGCAATAGCAGCACGTGGTGAATACCCTTGTGGGCTTCCCCTTACTTGCCATTTGATGTTGATCCAGAAAATCCGAATCCATCCCACAATGTGAGACAGTGAGAAAGAAAAGCGGTTTTGAGAATCATGAATTGGCCAATAATGATTCCGACCGGTCATGATTGGAATTGATCAACCCGGATTCTGGTTGATCAGATTCATCAAATCTTTGGACGGTAAAACCATGGAGAGCATTAAAACACAAGTACCGGTTCTGATCCAGACCATTACTGATTAGGGACCTACCCGGATTCCCATTTTTGGTAAGATCCTGAATCCCTGGTCCCCATTACTTGTTCCGAATTCAGGACAGCCAACGGAGGGCGAGGAGGGGCCCCCGGGAGAGGCGGGTCCCCGGCAGTATGTATCCCATCCCTAAGTAAAGGCTTTGCAAAAAAAGAAATTCAGGTATCAGTTTGTCACAAGAGAAAAGTGTCAATACCTGCTTCAAAGGATTTAGTTCAGGGAACTGGATTTGGTAAATTGGTCTGGTCCCATGAATATTCACAGCCACTTCTGGTGGATTCCATCTGAAAGTCACTTACCTGAGATGTCCTGCACTTGTTTGAGGCAATAAAAAACGACACTGGTATGCACTGCCTAAAACCAGTCCCACTGGTTTGATTCCTTGATGGAAATAGTTGATACATGCTTATATATTCAGGGATAAATTGCCTTATCATGTTTCTCTTTTTTTTGAAATCTTACACTACAATTGTACCCACCAAAAAAAAGAGAGAGTATATCTGACACTACAACAATATTGTTAGAGTATAAATATACAGTATAAAAATGACACTTGCATAGCAGGAGTGATGAAGTTTAAAGAAAGCCATGACCTTTAGTCTTTGAAGCGCATAGGTACTGTTGCTTCTGTAAAATATTCTTTCCGGACGGTGTCCTTGGAGCAAAATCTCACCTTCAACAGGAACCAAAAAATAAAGTGAACAAAATCACCAAATAAACAGATAAAAGTATAGATATGAGGTAGTATGAGTAAGATATCAATTGCTAACCTAATCTTTTTTGGTCAAACAAATGATATAAATCCATTATTTAAGGACAGTAGAAACCTGAACATACAATAGGGAATGCTCTTGTAAGTCACGCTTTGGTTAGCTCTAAATTAGAGACTCGCAGGATACTGTGAAAGGTGCATCCATCTCATATTTAGGGTGAGTAGACTGATTGGTCCACCATTTTAAAACCCAACAAAGCAAGGGTTCCGACTTTACAAAACCAAGTTGACTAGTGCCCAGGTGTGCCCTTTATCTAACATCCTAAAATTGTCCTCCAATAAAAACCTGAAAACTCCATGAAAAAATGACAGTTCATATCAAGTGATGCTCTTGTGCAAAAGAATTGTCTTAAAAACCTGTTACCCTTTCTAACTAAACATCCTATCTTCCATGTACATTTCTCCCCCAATGTCAAGCTAAGCTAACCAACCTACCAAATCTAGATTGCATTACCAAAAGGAAATACCAAAACTAGGTTGTCCAATTGTCAGGCAACCTGTTTGGCAATGCCAGATCAACAAAAAGAGATGATATCAGCAAACAAAACCACAAATGAATAATCTTTTCCGTGAGTCCATATTGGATTCTGCAGTAGCCCATTGCAGACTTGAGCCACCTCATGACTTAACACCGACAGACGTATCCTTGTGCTTGCCCATAGGTATCAATTATTGAGGGGAGAAAATTCTATTGGTACCCTGCCCTAGTCCTATAATTACTCAAAATCCCCCATCTTGAACTACATATGTGGTTCCATCATGAACTCCCCTTTCTTCTCCATTTTTTAAACCCCCCTTTTTAAAAGGTTGATGAGAACTTTCTATTATAGATACACCATTCCCTTCAAATTTGCCACAAATTCGATTGTTTCAAATTTGCCACAAATTCGATTGTTCTTCTAGCCATCGGTCTGCCTTCTTAACTGAAATCTTGCAGAAACAGAAGCAGGCCAGAATCCAGAGATGACTAAGGTGGGGAAGTGGAAAACAAAAATTTTCAGTTTTAAGTTGAGAGAGAGAGAGAGAGAGAGAGAGAGAGGGAGCTTCAAGCTTGAATTCAAGGAGCGGTGACCACCATCAGAAGGCCTATCAATCCAATTCCAAAGAGCTCATACACCCTCTTAGAATGCATTCACAAAATCACTGGTGGTTTCAGTAAAGTGAAGGATCGAGCTCAAGCAATAGCAGGAGCAACCCCAAGAATCAGGTTCAGCTACACAGATCCTGTCCTGCCATTCTGTTTACTGCCATATGACTATTCATTTTTCTTCTAACAGTTTAATCATTGGTAGATCATCCCTTCCCCCTTGTCTTCCTAATACCTCCACTGATGTATCCTAGGTTAAAAAAAGAAAGGAAAGAAGAAAAAAGGGGGCCCAAGACTTGTTTAGAAGTCTTAAGAGTCAAGTCCTTTGTTTTGAAGTTGCAATTGGAAAGAGTCATAGTGTTGTGTTGATTTAAGAAAGCATTGTTTCCTTTTTAAGAAGTCCTACTTTTAAGGATAACTTAAATTAGGAAGAGTTATTTTCTTTTGGGGTCCAGTTTGTTTGCAATCTTAAGTTATCTAATTAGCACTAGGTCACTTAAGTGAGATCTTAGATCCAAGGGCTGAGATCCCGTAGTAATTAGATACCTTTTTCAGAATCCAAGTTAAGTTGTGATGGGACCTTAACAGTCAGGGTAACTCGCTATGATTCAAAGTCCTTTGTTTCAGGCTACGAATACCCTTTCTTTTTGTAATTTTTTTTATTTTAGATTTAATTGAATGAAAATAGAGTTAGAGAATATTGGCTTGCGAAAGTCGTGGGATCCTTAGAGGACATCTTGCGGCTAGGTTTGTGCATTGTTCTTCAACCTCAAGATCTTCAATCACCAATTCAAGCATTCTACAAAGAGTTTCTGCAGTCCCTTCAATATACAAGCAAGTTAAACCCCATCCCCAGCCTCAGCCTTCTTCCCCTCCTGTCTGCAGACATCCCAGCCCCTCCTCCTTGGTTTCAGACCTTAAAATCACTCCCCTCCTAATCGCAAATCACCCCCACCTCTCCCCTCACTCTTCCCTACACCCTAGGCCACTCCCTAGAGTCCACAAGTCCTCCCTTTCCCTCCCCTGTTTCTGTGCAGGCAGCAGCAGTATTCCATTAAAAACGCTACTTCCCCAGCTCCTCTAGACTACTAAATCCCTCTCCTAGGATCGCACCAAGCCTAGGACTGTATTCCCCAAGCCTTTAACCCTTTCCAACGCCTTAAACCCTAATCTGAAATTTTCCTGCTATACATCTTCTTTATAGAGTAGTTGCAGAAAAATTGAACTTCCAGAATTTTTTAAGACTTACCTGTTTCTGTCCCAACTTCCCAGATCTGTCCTAACCCTTAAGAAACCCTTATTAGCATCCTCAGACTACCAAATCAGCAACCCTGGACCAACTATCCACCCTAGCCAAAAGCCTAAAACCTTCCAATTGGCTGCTGCAACTAGTGTGCAAGGTCCTGAAAATAAACCCTAAACCTGGGTTTACATCATCCAGTGTGCACCATATCTTATGGTAGACAAGCTCAAAAGTATGTTAATACATACGATCACAGATGAAGATTTTTGTACACAACTTTCTGAATTAAAGTTCTTCCTAAAAATAAAAAAAGGGGGGTTCCACCGGACTAAGGGCGGGAAGACGAGTGGATCCGGTAATTCGTCATCCTCACAAATCAGACCCTCCCGTGGGGTATTATCTCAATGAAAAAGTGATTGTAGGAGTGAAATCTTGATCTAATTGGAAAAGGGGATAGTGGCAAGTCCAAGGCAATAAAAAAAGTATTTTTTCTTTGCTATGCTAGGATTAAACAAAAAGAGAGAAGAGTTACCATGCAGTAAGGTAAATATAAAATTTGCTAAAGCACGACTGAACTTACCAAAGAAGCATATGATTTCATTAAAGGCTTGACTAATTGCCAAAGAGGTTGGAATACAAAGGGAGCATCCACGAAGAGGACCTCTCCCACGCGCTTTGGATAGTAATAATAGAAGACATCAATCTGCCCAACAGAAAACCAGAAATAAGACAGTCTGATCATCAATACATTCAATTGCAAACCTACTTTCCCAACACCAACGGAAAAGAAAAGAAAGAGGAGCAAAAAAAAAAGAAGAAGGAAAAAGCAACAACCTTTTGGAATGTGTGCTCACAAAACATTGAAACAATAAAAGCAGACCATGGGGAGATTTTTTGAATTACATTGCCCCATCCACACAAGCAAAGCCATAATACAATATAGGTATCAGACCCATTAAAACTTATACAAGGCCTGAAATTTAAGAAACCAAATATAGCTTGGATCTGGTATCATGATCAAAAACTGAAAAGAAAATAATTGGACAAACCTTAGCTGGAATGTTCTCATTAATTAAGCACGAACAATTCTCCTCCTCCAACGGTAAAAAAATGATCATTCAGCTACCTAATTAGCTCTAGTACCAGCTGCATAAATACTAATTGTAACTTACCACAATGACTGCCTTCAAAAATCTGATCCATGAGCCCTTCTTAGCAATAATGATGAAGTATTTTTATTTTAGTTTTCCTAGTTACCTTTACTCACAAAACGTAGAATTAATTCATCCAAACATATCAAATAAAATATTTAAACATAGAAAAATGTGTCTGAGGTCAAATTGACGAGGATTATGCATCTGGTTACGTTTTGACAAAGGCAACAGGATCTCGACAAACCCCTAATTTAGACCTTTTGGTTATTTAAAGGATCCCATGTATATGCACATCAGTTTCAACCGAACAGTCATTTTATGGTCATGTAACTACAGAATGGCTGGTATATGAATGAAATAGGCAGAAAGTTGTAAGGTAATCTTGTTCTGTCATCCCAATTTAAAATGCACTTCTGCAAAATGTTTCCCTCAAGAAAATTTATTACTCTACAGTAGCACTTGAGATACAGAAAGTAGTTAGCAACTGCTGTATAAAGAAGTTAAATATTACAGTGGTATTTAGTTACCAAGAACTTTAAGAATTTCATGTCTGCATTCACTGGACCGAATTCCTGAAGGTCGAGTATTCCAAGTATTTGTTCTTTTCCATCTGGGAGTCTACTCAATGCCTTCTCAACCAAAAAAACACAAAGCTTCTCGTCTGCAACTGGATCATGCATCTGTAGCCAAATTATTCTATATGTGTCATTAAAAGCCACCAGTAGTAAGAATGTGAGTGCCCCCAAAAAAATGATAATATGACACTTCAGGAAGTGAAACCATTTATTATAAATTAAATTTAAAACCAACAAATGAAAAAGGATCTATAGATGTGTCTGCATGTCCCATACCTTGTGAGTTGTGGCACACCTTCTGTTCAGAGTAATAGGATCTACAGTTAGGTGGTTCTTACCTTAATATTGCCGACATAAATTATAGCATGATCAGATGACTCCTAACCATTTTTATCCCAGTATTTTTTAAGCTGGCCCCACTCATTTCTGACAGTCAAAAATTCAAATAAAGCCGCCAGCTATGGTCATCTGTTTTAGTTCATGTATCGCGCAGTAAATCTCTTCAGTGAGGTCCATTGCGTGATGCAACTTGCTCAAAGTATCATGAGATTATATCCATTTGCTGAAATTAATATCCATTTTCTGAAACTAATATCACTTGAGATGTAGACTGTTACAATTCAAGTTGGAGTTCTATTTGCATTCAGAATTTCTTTTCAAGTTTCGACGACCATGATTGGCCTGGGGGTAATGGTCCCATGAATTGAGTGGAAGAAATTCTCTAACAGCTGGATGCAGGGCAGACCTGAGTCTAGATCTAATATTCAACATAAGAATTTCCAGATTTGAAGCTTAGGAGATGAGGAGAGAACATATTTAGATATAGTAGTAAAGAAACCTACCAGAGATTGAGATCAATTAAAATAAGAAAAGAGAAAAAATAGGAGCTACTGTGAAGAGGAGCAGGAAATAACATGAGGGACAAGATTAAATTTCTCCACAAAAATGTGTTAGAAATTTAAAGCAAATGAAGAAAAATAGAGATAATTCACCACAAAAGGAGTAAATGAAGATAGAAAGAAACCATGGGGATTGGGAAGCAGAAAAGATAATGATAGGGGAAAAGAAAATGGTTAAGGAAAGAAGCATCATGAATCAAGAGGAAGGATGAGGAGAAATAAGAAAGAAAATAGAGAGGAGATAAAACTCTTCATCCAGCAATGCCAAAACCAAACTAAATCGATTCACTCCATTCCAAATTCATAAATTGTGAGAAACCTGAAATAAAGAGCAGTAAGGACTCAACTTTCTGACTTTAAATTAACAACCAATTAATAAAATCTTTGTTACCCTAAAATAACTAAAAACAATAGTTGTCAATGTGACCAAGGGCAGTGAAGAGGTGCCCAAACACTTAGCGACAAGGCAGCAGCCAAGGGGCCTAGATGCCTAAATAAACTATTTATATATTTATTTTTAAATTTTCACCATTTGCTAATATTGTTTAGTATGTTGCAGTATATACCTTATATCATAAAAATTTCAAATTAAGATGCATCAAGTCATCAAAAATATTAATTACATTGACATAAAAAGATCAAGTCATGTCAAGTAACAAAAAATTGATATCAAGTCAATAATCAAATCAAGATAGAATTAGAAGACGACAGAACTGAACAAGTACGCTATTAGAAGTTTGAATAATCAAAACACATATATGGTTTATACAGGTCTTTCAATTGGTCATTATCAAGGCATAACTGTTCTCATATATGGATTTTGGATTACATTGTTCTTAGAAAATAGAGAAAATTAAGTATACACCCCCCCCCCTCTAGTTGCAAATTATTATTGTCTAAGACCCTTCAATTTTTTTAATTACAAACGTCCTCCTGGTGTTTCAAATTTCATGCCAACCTTACCCCTGCCATCTGATTCCAGTTTAATTGGCAAGGTTAAACCTGCATAAAATTATAGATTCAGACATGTAGAGGAGCAGTTTGTATAAAATTTGAAACATGTACATCTGTGATAGGAAAAAACTTAACGAGTAGTAGACGTAGTAGTTTGCTACTTTAGGGGATGTATATGTGATTTGCTCTAGAAAAGATGGATCTTATTTACAAGTAATTAAACTGCTGTTGAATCAGAGGATGCTCTCGTCCTCCAGGAATATCAACCAATCAAATGACATTATAACATACGCAAGATATTATGACATGAATCAACTTGGACTAACTCAGAAAGAAAGAAGCAAAAGATTTAAAGGTGTCTCATGTCTGCAAATTGATACTCAATATAACCAATTCTATCAGGCTATTCAGGTCATTTACTAAATGATCTAGACTAGCAGTAGCAAATGATTAGTTGAAAAGTAACTATTTTAACCCACAGAACTCATACAGTTTACCCGTCACCAAAAGGCAAAGGGTTGGGTATAAAAAGATCTTCCACTGTCTTAACACCCTACTTGGAAACCTCACTGGTGAAAAAGTATTAATTCAAGGATGGAAATTCTTTGATCATCTTGACAATTACTTTGGAGTTAAGTTGCAATTTGAAAGGATTGGAGACCTGTTGTTATTGAAGTTGACAACTTATGGCATGATTGACTTGAGATGGAGACAGTAGTTTTGTGATGTTTTAGCTACTAGACTTAACAAGCACTCTCCGTAGTAATAAATTCACGGGAAAGGATGTTTCATCTCATTCAGTTCAGTCAGTCCTCACTGTTTCTAGAGTAAAATAGACCTCTTCATGACAAGGTTCCATGAAATGGATTTCTAGTTTTAATATTACAAGCTGCCCAACTTTGGCGACAAAAAATATAACATAAATCCATTTCATGGAACCTTGTCATGAAGAGGTCTATTTTACTCTAGAAACAAGAAGGCAAACTATTCATAAGGTAGTTTCATCAGTGTTTCTGCATTAATTTTGGGTTCTGAAGTCACAAATGTTAGGAGAGACAGATATTAAATACGAAAACCCCAACCCTCTTTGTTAAACCCCCAGAAAAACATCATAAGTAAACATCTTAGTTGGGGATGATTTTCAACCATAAACTTCTGGATGTCTGAACCTTTTGGTTGCAGAATCATAACCTGCTGAAATATGAAGGTGTTTTTTTTTTCCTGATAAAATTTAGAAAGTGTTGGTTTTTTTTTCCTTCTCTTATCTTTTCCCATAATTGATCTCACTTTTTTTTTTTTTTTGGGGGGGGGGGAAATTATGTTGATTTAACCGCTGACCAACAAGAGAAGTTGATGAACAGATAATTTGAAAAGTTAAAAATAGCATAGTCAACTTCCAAACTTACTGCTGGAAAGTGTTTGGCTGCAAAAATTATGTTGATTTAAGGTAGCTGACCAACGAGAAGTTGATGAACAGATAATTTGAAAAGTGAAAAATGGCATAGTCAACTTCCAAACTTACTGCTGGAAAGTGTTTGGCTGCCTCCACCATAAGTACAGGTCTATCATCAACATCAAGAAAGTCATGCACATAAGCTTTTCCGGTTTCAGCAATGCTTCCCACTGACTCTTCAGACAATTCTGATACGCCAAACTCTTCACGCCATTTCTAATGTAGATAGAAGGAAAACCACAAAATATTTGCTATCTAATACTGATTTTTTTTTATTATTAAAAAATTTAAAAGTTTGACTAAAAAGGTTTCAGGTGATATGTAAATGGCTGAAAGCATCAGTTCAGCTTGTGTCCAAGAACCAACCCTATGGAACACTAGACTCCTCAGAGATATGTAGGATAGTTTATTTGAAAAGAAATGCAGTTTTAGATCAAGTTGAGAATGTTGCTATCTGTAATCTTTAACAAAAGGACCCACATAAAATTGTGGTCAATCCCTGAGGAAGAGACAGCCAGGAATTTTATAAAAGTAGTGCCAACACCCATGCTAAACTTGTATAAGCTTAAATTTGATTATCAAATTTCACCTTTCTTTGCATCCAAATCCTTGGATTTGAAAAGGGAAATAAGAAAAATATCTAAAAAGTATCACTACTAAATATCATAAAATCATGTAGTTTATACAATCACATCAGGTAACAATTATTTTAGGTTGAAAATTTACTTCCATTCCCTCTAATGTCCCTTGCTACCAAACGTGGCCAAACAGAGGGACTAAAATGAAAATGAAAGATTAATATTTAGCATTTCTTTAAATCGTTTGATAATAGATGGAAGTAAATTATTAAGCAAATGGCACAATGATTTGAAGATAATGTTGAATTTTAGGTCTCACTTGATAAGAAGGAGAGGAGAAATTAACAGTTATGATTTATCCCCATTTGAGAGATGAGGCAGTCCTCTGATTGACTAACTCAGGTCTGTCTTGTTTGTGGAAGGGGATATGTTTCATTTTCTTATGAAAATTTTAACAGTAGATACCTGAAGAGGACTATATATAGCAGAGAAATATCAAACTAAATCAGGGGAACATTATAAATCCAGTCACTGTCTGGCAAATCATGAAGATGATCATGGATACGATGGCTATCGTCAACTTATTAACAGCTTCATCAACAGAAAACTTCCGATCCTTCAGAAACCACAAAATCATCTCATCATCATCTCTTCCATTCTTACCTACATGAAGACTAGGCTGATCTCTCTCAAGCTTTTCCTTTACTTCCATTATGAGCTGCAGACTTTTTCAAACAATGTGAGTATCCATCCACTAAAGCTTTCAGATCTGTCAAGGATGATAAGAGACACATGAAACAAGATAGTTGCGAATTGATGGGAAAATGAATTAAAGCTAATGAGACCTCCTAAGTCATAACTGCTTGAACAAGCTGATGGCCGATGAAAGGCTTATTGAAATCAATACATAGGAACTTAAAAATAAAAACATCCATGAAATTCTAGTTAATGCTTATTGAATGCAATGCATATAGTATTACATGTTCAAGTTCAGTTTTCCTCCGAATCTAAGTAATTGGCTCGTATATCACTTAGGTTGTCTAGCTCACATACCTCGTTAGATTCTCCAAATGTTCTTATGATAACTAGTGAAGCAGTTAAAAATGCTGGTACTTAAACGAAAAGATTCCCCCAGCAACTATCAATGACACCATTGAACTATGATTTCAGTTAATATCGACACCAAGGAGCACAAGAATACTCACAATGACTACAGTCAAGTAAAGAAGAACCTAACAGCAGGAATAAATCGCAGAGAGTAAATGTAAACTCAGCAACATAGAAAAGGAACACGTTATCTAGAGAGAGGAACAAAAAAATCTGAATCTAACAACAGATGCAACGAATTCGGCCACAATTAGATAGAGAAGGTAAAATTCATTGTGCAGTAATCGAAGAATAGTACCGTATAGAGTTCCTAAATTCTTCAAATTCTGAGAGGAGTGAGATAAAATTAAGAAAAATCTGAGGATCTACGAAAGAATTAAAAACCTTAACGTTCGATGATCGATAACCGCCGGAGAAGAGAACAAAATGGAATAATCACCTTCTGCGTTTCCACTAACGGCGACATCGAATTCTGAGCGGAGACTCTGAAGAATCGGATAGGTTTAGTTTTGGGGACAAAGCCATGGAGGGAATGGCAAAGAGGGGAACCCCATCGCAGAGCCATTTCCAAGGCTGCAGCTCCTTCAGCTTCCGTGTTCAGTCTTCAACTTTAACTGTTCGCATCGCGGGTTTATGGAATTTGTACTCTTCGGATGATCTGACGTGGCAATTACTTAAAGAAAATTACGCATTACACGTGGCGACCCGCTAAACTTGAAGTGTCTCATTGGCCAATTCGGAAGAATCTTTGAAGTAGAGAGCAATGAGATTGAAAAATCTTGTTACAGAGGGTGTAAATGTAATTGTAGAAAAAATAGGGGACCTTTCTTGTAATTTTCTGTTCAAGGTCGATCTTCCTTAATCCTTCTAAGTTCGAGGTGGCGAAAGACCTTGCAGACGCGGCCGAGCAGTTTTTTCCGGTTGAATAGAGAGCGAGAGATAGGGTTGGCCATCGAAGATCATTCTTCTGCATGTTAGAATGGGTGTCGATATCAACATAGGAGGGTATGTAGAGAAAGTGAACGGCAAAGAACTAAGTTATAGTGATTTTGTGAAGAGGTATATGGAGAAGAACCAACCCGTTGTTCTTACAGGACTTATGGATGGATGGAGGGCTTGCAGTGATTGGGTATTCTATAATGGACAGCCCAATCTCCATTTCTTCTCTTCTCATTTTGGGAATTCCGGAGTTCAGGTATATTGATGTTTTCATCTCTACAGGTCTTTCTGTAAGAGGATGTTATACAATTTCTTTCTCTGGCTAGAAGGTCATTTTACAACCCAGAGGCATGCAGCCATTGCCTTAACCTAAAATCCGACCTTTGGACTCTCTGTGTTGCGTTGGTTTCTGTAAAATTCCATAGAAACATGGCAAAAATTGAGCCAGATTGCTGCTTAGTCCTAATTTATGCTATGGTGCACCTCATAGTTTGTAATTGTTGAGAATTAGTGGAGAGACGGAAATCATAGCTAGCGTTCTATCTGTTACATCATTTTTGGACATCGTTTTCAATTGTAGGTTGCTGATTGCGGTAGTAGAGAGTTCACAGATCAGAAGCGAATTGAAATGTCTGTCTCAGAATTTATTAGCCATTGGCTTGAGATTTCTGGTAAAGATTGCACTTCAGCTCCAGGGAACGGTCAGACCCTGCTATATTTAAAGGATTGGCATTTTGTGAAGGTGCGCATGAGAATTCTTTATCATCCTTTCATTTTATTAGCTAATCTGCTATAATATGATACCGTTATAGAAATATATGATTGAAGGTTTGTTTATGTACTGATTGACAATTTTAGTGCATTGCTTTTCAAATCCATTATTATAAGAAGAGAAAAAAGAAGAAAAAATATTATTTGGCTCATGTTGCGACAGAAAATTTACCCAATACGTGCACACCTGCAAAAAATAAAAAAATCACAGAAAATGATCAGAACATACTCTGGGAGTGACTCTCTCATGCCTAACTCAGTTCGGGTAACAGTTAGGCTTGTAGACGGGGAACTGAGAGAGCGATAAGCTACTGAAAAGGTGAGTCTTTTGCACCTCGACCCCTTACCCCTTGACTATTTGAGGAGCATGTACCTCTGGGTGGCAGTTTGGAGTCCTTGTAGTTGTAAAGGTCTTGTGCTTTATGAAAAGGGCTTAGTTAGTTGAGTTCGTGATTTAGTGGGAGTCTTCTTTCTGTTTACTTAAGAGATGGTTTCTACCCCAATAGGTGGGATAAGACTGTGACTGAGTCCACTTTCACTTATTGGAGGAAGTGGGTGTTTATGTTCTTTTGCTGGTCTTCCTTCTTTTAAAGAAGTTATGAATCCCTTTGGATGTGGCCTTTCTGATGGGGAAGCTAACTTTCCTTTTGTTAGCAATTATTAGGGTAAGATCCTTGATGAGGTTCTCGACATACTACGGAAAGACATAGTGCCACATGTTTCTTCATTGGATAGTGTGCTTTTTAACTATATCAGCTCACAAATTCAACATGGAGATATTAAACGAATTAGTTCTAGCCCCAAGATCCTTCTGTCTATAAGCAAGTAACTTTAGCCATTGTCGTACAAACCTGGAACAAAGTAGAACCTATGGAACCAAAAATGGACTTGATTGCTTATTAGTCGGGGTTTATAGTTTCAGCAGAAATAGGATAACCATACTTTAGGCTTGCTTATGTTTTGACGTGTCAGATTGTGCATCAGATTGCTTATCCTTGCAATTATCATGAATGAAGAGAGAAATGATTCAAAACAAATATACTGACTGACTGATTATGTATGGGGTTTTCTCAAGAATCCACTAGTTTTGGGTGTTTCTACTGACTCACTGATGTTTTCTCAAGAAGCCACTAGTTTTGGGCATTTTCTGCTCACTTCCTGCAAGGTCCACATGCTGAGTTTGGTTCTTAGGCAGGGGATGTCAGGCCCAAATGGAATTATAAATGAACAGAGAAGAGCTTCCAAACAAATCTATCAAGTAATGAAGGGTGTAGAAGTTCAAGATTTTGTTTTCTCAAGAAGTCACTGGTTTGGGCATTCTGGCTGACTCCCTGCATGGTCCACATGCTGATGTTAGGTTCCTAGACAGAGGAACATCAGGCTCAACCTCAGTGGATAATTAGACAATGAAGGTCCCCTCTTCCGTCTTGGAATCAAAAATATCTTCTTCTCCCTTTTACCTCCCTCAGAGGCTTATGTAATTCCAAGAAGATGGTTAAACAAATAAGTCTGAAAGAGATAAATTGACCCTCAACTGCGTTTTCCGTTATTGCTTTTTCTTCATCTCTCCTTAGCTGTTAACTCTTCTCTTACCTGAATCCATCCATACTTGTTTTGCAAACTTACATTTAATTCAACTTGATGTAACCAATGGGCTATTGAGCCTCTGTTTTCTTTACATTACGCCTACAGTATGGAGATTGCTGTTTCAGCAGCCAGAACTTTGGTGAAAATCCTCTTTTGAGAAAAAACTTGTGAGAATGACGTGTGCCTAAGTGGAACTTTTTTTGTTGGGCAAATAGTAAGATTCCAGGCTGCCTCTCTATCTTCGTCTTCTGATCATCACCTTCATCCTTTTTCTTCACAGTTTGTAGATATTTCATCTTAAATACAAAGAATGTTGTCTTCTAGAATTGGTCCTTGTATGTTAGCTTCCTAGCCTATACCAATTGGTACCTTCTAAGCCAATTTCACCCTGCGGCTGCAGATTATCTAGCAAAAGGAGCTAAAAAGTTCTCCTTGTTGAGGGGTTGGTGGTTCCTTCCACCCCCTTTCTTTGTGAATTCTGTTTTTAACTCCTCTAGTATTAATATGCACAGTCTAATATAAGTTTTATTTTGACCTAAAAAAAAGAGAGGTTCTACCTGCCTTGCTAGTGCTTGTAGGTAATGGAGAATCTTCACTAGACCCTATAGGCGAGGGCTTAAGGGTAATGCCATGAAAACCACCCAATGCCACTCATAATTAAAGTCTCTTGTTTACATATTGGAGAGAAGAAGCTATTTCTATTTTGAAGTTTCCAGATGATGCAGTCTATGATGTGTTTTATCCTATTTGCACTCTGTTGTTCTTTACTTTTCATTCATGTTTAACAAGGAGCTTTGATGTTGTATTATCCAGATGATACAGCCTAAGATGTGCCAGTTCCTATCTGCATTCTGTTGTTTTTCACTTTTCATTTACGTTGCACCTGAGCCACAGTGTAAATGATTATATAGAGGCATCTATTTTGATATTCTGAGATTAGAATGTATAAGATGGTTGCATACAAATATTTTCAAATGGTCATATTGCCATGCCAGAGTGATGGTTTTTTTTTTTGTTTCTTCATCTCTGATAGTTGACACTCATTCTGCTCCTAAGGTAAATACACTGTAATATCACTCTTCCAGTATGTTTTCTCATCATCTCTTAATGCAACTCCCAGGAGTACCCAGATTATACCCCGTACGCAACTCCATTATTTTTTTGTGATGATTGGCTCAATATATATCTCGATAGTCATCATATGCATAGGGATCCAGACACCAAACACAACACAAATGATATAAATTGCTCTGACTATCGTTTTGTTTACATGGGACCAAAAGGTATGTTTTAAACTTAGTCATTCTCTGTATATTAAGTCTATGCTTGATTATTGCCCATGTCCCTTCCGCTGACCCAGCTTTTATTTTTGTTTGTTGTCCGGGACAGAGTTTTAATATGTGGAGGACAAATTTCCCTACCTCCTTTAAATGTTGGTTCTAATTGTTACTGCAGGTACATGGACTCCTCTTCATGCTGATGTTTTCAGGTCATATAGTTGGTCAGCAAATGTTTGTGGGAAGAAAAAATGGCTTCTTCTTTCTCCTCCTCAGTTTAACCTCGTGTTTGACAGGTATGTGAACTTTTGGAGCATTTATCAAGTGATTAGATACCTATTGGGTTCTGACAATGGACTGAATCTAGTTTAGGAATTGTCCATTTTAAATTTCTCCAAAACTAACACCTTGTTATCCTTGTTCCTCTATGCCAATTAATCCAACCAGGGAAAGATAGCCACTATTTAAATCCAATTGAGGTCATACCCATAATCCACCCCATATCCTAGAACTAAAATTTCAGAAACCCTTTGTTGGTCGCATATGAGTTGGTTCTCTTGAAAGAACTAGCCCTCATTCACTTGAGGCTACACCATTCCTATTTAACAGGGACTCTAGATGGCTAACAATCTTTCCTACTAAGTTCAGGACTCTAGTTTCCTTATAACTGGCAATTCTATGTATTATAACCTGTGACTACTGCTTGATAGTCCATTTAAGTGAACTTCTGACGAAGAAGACTAATATTACTCCCCTAAGCATCTAGCTATAGGGCCCTACGAAAAAAATTCAAAACCAAAGTATATCTAACTTAAAATTATATTGTAATGTGAACACTTGCATGACAATTTTCCCAATTAATGCAACACAAACTTAAGACCCTGATTTTGAGATCTAATGAATTAGAAGACAGCTGTTAGAACCTCTCAAACCAGTGGGTGACCCATTAATATTCCTATTGTAATGAAAATGGTTTGTCTTGTACATTAAGCACAGATATTAATTAGTATTTTACCTTTTACGTTGGTTTATAAACACGCCTAAAAATAATGAATTGGGTTCGGGCATACTTACCAGCAACTGATTCAAGGATAAAGCTGGTTTTGGCCATGGCATAGTAGCCCAAGGAACCCTATATCAAGTGCCACCAATCATGGTGTTTTTTTTTTTTAAAAACCTTGCTCTCTCCCTGTTTTGTTTGTAGGCAATGAGCAAATCCGGAACTGTGCAATGCAATACTAAAGATATTCTGTTTGAAAAATATACATTTGAAATATGTCTTGATGTCTCTTCCTGGGGAGAAGGTGGTGTATGATATTCTTGACTTCTGTTTTCCGCAAGTATTGCATATTGTTTTTGCTGGATTAATGGCACAAATTGTATACTGCGATAAATCTTAAATATTGTTCATCAAATTTACAAAGTGAAACACCTATAATGGACTAGAACCCAAATCATCAAATACTGAATGTTAGGTAGAACAACAGTGGATGAAACATTCACCATTCATGTTGTATATTTGGTTGTACTTGTACTTCTTTTGTGGGTGGGAGGGGTTAAGGATGGGACAGAAGGAGCAGCTTATTGATGTAAACATTCCCATGCCAAGTGATGGAAACTAGTAAAAGGAGGAAAACAAGCGGAAAATTATTGCTCGGTCACTTGGAAATACCTTACCTTGCCTTAATTTATTCTTGCAGTAATATGAAAAGCTCTGTCTATGACATTTTTGGTGATGTCCCAGAAGCAAAATTTCCAGACTTTAACAAGGTATTCGACATTACAGGATTTTGACTCTCTCTCTCTCTATCTTATCTCCCTCTGTGTGTGAGTGTGTGTGTGTGTGTCTGTAAGTGCTTATGCATTTAATTTGCAGGCTGTTTGGTTGGAATGCACTCAAGAACAAAATGAAGTTATCTTTGTACCTAGTGGATGGTACCACCAAGTCCACAATCTGGTATTCCTCATTTCCCATTATAGGTTACATGGACTGCTTATTTGCAAAATAATCATCTTCACATTTTCCCTGTTCAAAATTATTCCGTGTCTGCTTCGATGATAACCGTCAAAAGACTCAAAACTGAACATGGTTGGTGTCTGCCTGTTGGCCTGCACAATGCAATGGTGATACTGAAACTGGATACTGTGTGTTCCTGACTCTTGAGTACAAGCTTTTTTCTTTTCTTTTTTTGTGGGGGGGGGGGGGGGGGGGGTTTCATACTTTCATGCATGTTGCTTGTTTTCCTGTTAATGCTTGATGGTTTTTTCATGGGCTTTCTACACATTTTTGGTAGTACAAAACTAGCAAATCTTTCTACGCCCCCCCCTCCAAACACACACACCCCCAAAAAAAAAAAAGTGGCTAATCTTGGTGGAAGAGACTTTCTCAGTTTGGGTACCCACCCCCCCACCCCATTCAAAAAAAAAGAGGCAAATCTTGGTTGAAGAGACTTTCTCAGTTTGGGTAGTTTCATTAGATCTGGAAAATAGATGTTTGTTAAATATCTGGAAAAACTGAAACCCAATGCATAAAGTCACCATCTTGGATGGGATAACTCATACAGGAACTGGAGAGTTTTCATAGTTTTCTGTATCCGTAATGCTTCTTAGGCCTTTGCAGGTGGGGAGGGAAGAGGCTTGGAATGTTACATTAACCAAATATTGCACTCACAGAACTCCTTTTTACAGATTAAAAAGAATTATATACATCCTATGTGGGTCCTGGATCTGCGAGAATAGATATTCTGGTGTGAGCTTTAAGCTAGTAGAGCTTCTCCTCATTATTTGTTGTTCATATATGATCATTTTCTGGACCAAGGCCTCAATTGATGCCCGGGCTGCTGAAATGGGTGGCTTGAGAAGCATGTCCATAGGAGGGAGTAGGCAAGTTGAATCAGGAAGGTCTTGATTTCTGCAAATGCTTGAATGAGAATATGAATATTGTTTTCTAGTGGGAATGGCGGTTGAGACTTTAAGATGGAATCAGTTTCAAGTGATTCCATGTTGTTATTGCATCCCTGAGATCACTTGCTTTTTCCAGTTGCAAGTTAAAAACCATTTTTAATCTTAGGGGAAGTAAACCCCCTCTTTTTCTTCTTCATATCTTCTATGCATATATATTCTGTATAATCTGTCTTGAGTCCCAACCCCATTACTTTGTTTCTAACCTGTAGGGCATGTGTTTGGTATGAAGCGAAATGAGACTTACTGAAATTTTCACAAGAACTAATTTCTGTGTCTGCCATATTTGGTCTACTTATCTTATCGCCTAATACTGTCTTATCTATCTTTGAGAGACTTATGTGTTCTGACTAACACCAGAATCCTCATTTGTACTATTTATAGGAAGATACAATATCCATAAATCACAATTGGTTCAATGCCTATAATCTTTCTTGGGTGGTACGTAGAGCATGCTCATCCATGATTTTATCTGTTAGATTGAACTAGATAAAATTAACTTATATCTCTTAAACTGTATCCATTTTCAGTGGGAATTACTTGTCAAAGACTACATGGAGGCAAGGGAATACATAGAGGACATCAGAGATATTTGTGATGATTTTGAAAGTCTCTGTCAGCGCAATCTGGCAGCAAACTCAGGTGAGTAAAGTAAGGTGAAAAACAGCATTCTGAACAGCATATTATGGGATCTAGGAGTGGGGAAGCTTGGATCTTCATACTCCTTGGGCAGTATCAGGGTTTTCAAATCCCTAACATCGTCATTACACGAGTAGGTGATCCTCTAAATCCAGATCATGGCATTATTCCTGGAAATACCTCTCAGTGGATAACCAGGAAAGTCTCTCCTTCCAACACCCCCCCCCCCCCAAAAAAAAAAAAAAAAAAAAAAAAGGAGAAAAAAGAAAAAAGAAGAAGAAGAAGAAAAAAGGGATCTCCAAATCAAAATCCAGTCTGTACGATAAAAGTCCGACTCTAGTTGGATAGGAAAGATCAGGTCCTAAAAATAAAAAAATAAAAAGAAGAAGAAGAAGAAGAAGAAGAAAGGGATCTCCAAATCAAAATCCAGTCTGTACGATAAAAGTCCGACTCAAGTTGGATAGGAAAGATCAGGTCCTAAAATCAATTTTGTATAGTTTTAAGTTCAACAGTGTAACATGCACTCACCCAAACAATAAAAGGGGGGGGGGGGTTGCTTTAAAAATCACTAGCTGAGAACGTCATCTCATTTGAGATATTCTGTAACACCTGCATTTTTTCCACATTATGTAGCAAATTGCACCTCAATGATTGATGATTCTGTTAGGAATGAAGTAAAACTTACATTGGCAACATGAACTGTAGTAAAATTAAATGAAAAAAGATAATGAAACATTAAAGGAAGCGAAGTGGAAATATTGGTGATTTTACTCTTTTTCGCTTCACTTCTATCAGAGGCAAGTTTTGAGCAAATGGCATATTTTGCCGGCTTGATGTGTGGCCATAATTCAAGGGATTGGTATCAGATCAATCATAGCTGTATCAGTAGAAACATATACTGATCATGACCGGTATGGTACGGACCAAGGGTAAAAGTGTAAACGAAATTGATTTTAAGGGTAAAATCATCTGAGGCAGACCAATCTGGATTGGTATCGTCCGAGACCAATACTAATTACTAGAACCCTGTGGATGACCCAGGATCAGACTTCATCAGGCGCACAACCATAGGCAATATCCATCATTTACTGTTTCAGAGATTTTTCCTTCAATGTGTTGCATCAGAAAGAACTAGATTTGGTGGCTTTGTTACTTTGTATACTTTAGACTTCAGCTCTAGCTTGTATCTGATACTTAATGTAAGATAATGAAATGGAGCAAATGTATGCTGCACCCAAGATTCATCCTTTGCCATGTCCAAAGTTTGTCAGTTGGGGATCCCCAATTGAGCGGGCAAACTAGGTTTGAATTATATTTGTAATATCATCACTTGACAAGGCTAGAGTCTGGGCCACGGGGCTTTTTGTGGAGGGAGACATGCAGCACATATTCTCTCTGTGAACCCTACTTGTGATTCCTCCTCATGCTTGTCCTGCAATCAGATTGGGAAGTCTCTTTCATGTTGAGCCGATCTAAAATCCACACCTGCCATGGACTTTGATAGTGTATCATTGGCATGGCATGCACAGTCTTATAGTCTTAGCTCATTCTGCTTGCCGCTTAACGGAGGCTTATGCCAAACTAGGTTTATTCTGGTATTCTAATAACTATCTGTATCTTTTGCAGGGATGAACTTCTCTGATTTCTTCATCTTCATCACACGCTTTTCCTTGGCTAACTTGCTCCAATTATACCACCTTATTAGAAACTATCAAGATTGTGCTTGTAATCCTTCTGCAAGAGTTCAGTATTTAGTTTCAAATCTTACCTCTATACGCAAAGTCTGTGTGAAAATGGAGGCAATGGGTGGCTTCAGAGGCAATGCAGCTACTTCACTGGATATCAGAGAAATCCTGAAGGAGCCTGAGTTCTTAGACCTCTGCATTGCTTTGGATAGAACATATGAGGTCCTTGATAACCCAACGAAACAAAGTCCTGAAACAAAGGAACCTTTCAGAGTTGATTTGGAGAATCTAGGTATTGCTGAAGCATCTGGCATGGAATTCTTGACCCCTGAAAGTCTAATTCAAGCTTTAGACTCTGCTTTGCTGAAATTTAATGGCATCTCAAAATTAGGGGGCCTTAGTTTGATATCTGCAGCTGATTGAAGTCTACTGAACTTCTGGGCAAGTCTTGGAGAAGCAATTCCAATATTTTGTCCAGCACATTGAGGTGGTGGGTTTCTTGGCCTTTGCTCTGCCACATGTGTGGAGAGGACTAAATTGTACAGTCCCAAATCATTGTCACACGAGGGTTTGGGGATGAATCCTGATATCAAGATGATGGAAGGAAGTTTCAGACGATGCCCCTGATTTGCCAGATCTTATGTCGGTGGATTGTTAATGGAGAATTCAAGATGTAACATTTTGTGGGAGAACTATAGGGAACATTCATTATTCTGCAGGTGGATGACCTTGATTATGGATATGCTGAAGAGCAAATCTGCTGCTCCGCGTCACTGCTTCATGTCATTATTTTTGAAAAGAAATAGGATCTTTTTTTTTTTTTTTTTTTTTTTTTTTTTTTTTTGATAAGGAAAGAAATAGAAATTTGTGTCTTTTCTTTGGTTGGCATTTCTCAGTATTTGGAAAATATTAGAGATAATTGGCAAAAAGTACGGTTATCCAAAATCATGCTATATAATAAATGACCCTCTAAAATGTTTCTTAAATTTATATTTTTTAAAATCTATTAGTAAATTCTATTTAAGTATAATTATATAATTTTTAAATTGTCTATTAATGAATTTTTTTTAATTTTAATTTATCTTCTTTCATCTTCCAATGAATTCTTTATTTTTTCACCATTTGTGATTTCTTTTGGGGGTAAATTCACCATTTCTGTATTTTTCCTTCTTTCTTTTTTTTTGGGTTCAATTTATTTTTATTCTTCCACCATTCGTCATTTCTTTTACGGGGCATATTCATAGTTTTGAGGTGTTAATATTTTTAACTAACATATTGGGTTCCTTTAAATTTTTTTCATTAATTTATTATTCGGAGGCAAAATGTTGGGGGTTTAAAGTTTTTACATTACTTTAGAAGATTGGAGCCGCTGAAAGGTTTTTTTTTCTTTCTTTCTTCTTATTTATTTATTTATTATTTTAATTTGAGGTTCATTTGAGCTTTTAGCTTACACATACCTCAACTACATCTTGAGGAAAGTCCTCAGGAGAGTTTTTAAATAACTAATATAGGTGGAACTTCAGTGTTGATCCAGGAGTTTGACTCCTGAGGAGCGTTATTTCATTGAGCCCTCGTTCCCCAGGATTTCTTATGTAGGAAAAAGCATTAATCTTGGGATCTTTTGCCAACTGATTGCCCTCAAGGGGTGGGGAAAAGGGTTGAAAAACCCCACATGTGATGAGATTTTTACTAGGAAAAAAATGAATTAGGATCCTAGAGGATATCAATACCCTTATGCTTCGTAACTATGTTGATACAATGTGTGGAACCTTGATACTCAAGGTATTTGCCACTCTAGGTGGTGTGGTCTCAATATTCTCACAGAATTATCATCATCATATGTTATAAGTAGGAATATAGACATCAATTGTTTACCCCCTCCCCCTCCCCCCCCCCCCCAAAAAAAATAAAATTATTCCATTAACCCACCACTCACATTCCTTTAATTTCTATTATCTAACCAGCCACGGATAAAGAAGGCACCTTCTAGTCAAAAATCAAAAGGGCTAAAAAGAAAGGCTCTGCCATACTTACCACTCAAAATCATTCACTTTACCTGGAATTTGGAATTGGATCCCCTCTCTCTTTCAAGTATCAAATTCTGAAATCTGATCTTATCCGATAAAGGAGAAATAGACAATCCTGAACTGGTTCGGGTTTAACCCGAACTAGTTTAAACCCGAACTAGTTCAGGATTAAGTTAAACCAACCAAGGCAAGGTCGGTCAAACAAGTGCAAAGGCTGAATAGCAAGACGAATCCGATAAGACTTGTAGTCAAAGAAAAGGTATTCAATTGGGAGTCAACTATCTATATTTGAGTATGACTCATTCACTAAGAAGAGGATTGCAGTCTAAACAATGTTTGAATCCCAATCAAACTCTTACATAGAAAAGCCCGATCGAGTTCATTTTTGCATGTTCATTCGGTTGAGGAGGCGTGCAGAATTGCGTAGCAACATTATCAATTTTGAAAATTCATACCAAACAGAACCACAACTCCGTGATCAGAGGCTATTAATGGGAAGTTGCAATGCTACTCTTTTGACTTCCACGATTTCATTCTCTCTATACTTTGAATGTTGTGAACTTGTGATATTGATTGTAGATCTCAACATCTTCGGCTTGTGATTTAAGCAAAGACCAGGTTGTCTACGTACGTTAAGTTCCAACCCCGACTTGCCGTTCACGTCAATGTCTTTCTTCCTCACTTTCCCACTAATATTAGAGATTATTCATTTTCTCACTTTGTGCTTCGTTCATGTAATATTTTAAGTTCATGTAATCTTCTTGAAAAGAGAATCTCAGTTAGCGTGATTATTCAATTTGATTTTCTAAACATATCCATGTGATCCCAGCTGGTGTGATTTGCATTCAAAATTAGTTGGGATTTTCTTCCCCTTCTTCTAGAAAGATAGCTTGACAATATTAAAGAAAAGGAATAAAAAAAAACCATAAATACATATTACATACGATAATAACTTTCTAGCATCATTCCCGGCCAACTCTATCGGTGCCTACAAAAGAGAGTTGTCATCAAATTGAACTTCACTTGGTTCCGTCAATAGGCCCACAAGATAATCAGTACAAGCATTTAGATTTCTTATTCGGTGAATAAACTCTCTGCATGCCTAACAATATCGTCAAGCACATTCATTACCTTCCAGACAAGAGTGAAATTTAAATATCATCGATTTTTTTTTTTTTTTGGGGTTTCGGAATTAGTAGTTGGAGCGTGGGCAGAGAAGGTGAAGTATGTGTTTAATATAAATAATTTGATTATGTAGTTAATTTGAATAAATAATATTTTTTTCTTTAAGAAACTCATTTGTTATAATCAATTTTTTTTTACACTTTCAATAAGATCATTGTAATGACAAAGGTATCTAACCTGTATGCAATCTTCCATCACTCTAGAACTCTAATAAGATTATTTGATACATCAAATTGAAAAGTATTTAATGTAATCTTTAAAATGGTAGCTAAGGATCCTAGGTACAATTTAGGTGGTCCTTATGTACATGCATGGTCCCCCATTTTGTTTGCACTAATGACAATTTATTTGTTCCTCACAAAGCAAGAGAGGGGAGAAGAGAAAAAATATATAAATCACAACCATAGTATTTTCACTATTTTCATTTGTTTTCAAATTTACATAAGAGCCCTACAGATGGTATACAGTCAGAATAAGGGGAAAAAATAGATTTAAAAGAAGAAAAAAAAAAAAAAAACAATTCTAAGAATTTCTCAAAACCCATTAAGGATTCAAGTAACAAAACCCAGAACCACCTCAGAAAAAGAATTCAAGAAAGCTCTTCTATACCAATTTTCTCTAGGGACATTTAGGGTTTCTTCCAGGGCCTCCATAATAAAAGTAATTACCCCATACGGTATTAGTTCCACCTTGAATATCATAGCAATTCGGGTGATCCGCCAAGACCCGAAGATTCGATAATGGAATTAAATTGTTATCCCAGTCTACAACTTGTAGGTTCCGAAAATAAGAAGCTTTTCCAAAGCCTTCTTCGGCAAAGTGACCGCTTCCCATCTGGGTCGACGTGTGAAAACCCGACGGTTGACTGTTCACAATCTCTCCTCCAAATTGAACCATACTTGCATGATCCCTCAAGTGACTAAACAAGAATGAAGGCCAATACCCGACCAACACACCCGGCCCGAATTCAAGCCACCAATTCCCATGCTTCGGATCCTGTTTCAAATTTCACCCAAAAAAAAAAATTTCATTTCAAAAAAGGAAAAGTATATAAAGTCAGTGAATCGAATCCCTTTGCATTCAAATATTAAAAGAAGAGAATCATATCACGAGGGCATTTTGGTAATTGACTACCCACGCGTGCATGTTTAAACCGACATAAGGGGTCAGGCCCTGACCCGTCCTCTCAGCCGTCCAAATAGCATATTCTGTTTGGACGACCAGAGAGATAAAGGGAAGCAATTCAAAAGAAAGGAAATGCTTATCTAATGGCTCAAAAAATCGTTAATCAAAGTGGACTTTTTGGTCAAAGAGATTCATCAGGTGGGGCCCATTGGTTTGCTAGCATGAAAGCTTCTTCCTTTGTTTCTAGTCAAAAGATGCAAAATTTCCAGCTTTTCCAAAAAACGATAAAAATTAAAAAGAATTAGCATAATAAGAACTAATTTTATTTTTGGTGAATTATCTTAATTACCATTTATTTGCATGAACTAAGCAAATATACAACCAATCTAAAGAGTGAATTAATTTAATTATGGAGTTGCATCAGTACCTTCCAAACTAATAAACTGATATCAAATTGGCCGCCATTATAGCCTGATGTTGGAGAAATTGCAGCTCCAATGGCTATTTTATTGTTTGTTTGAACAAAGCCTGAGCAAAGCAAATTGTAGCATCCAGTAGCTTGATAAGCATCTGTCTGTAATAATATACATGTACAATAAGATTAATCAGTGCTAATCATTATTCATAATTAGTAATAAATTCACTTTCTCTTTCTGTGAAGTAAGAAACAAGCAATTCAACTAAATCTTTTTGATACTTACGGTCCAGTAAGTGAAGAACCTGGGGTAGTTGTCTCCATATAATTCTGGGCTCACCTGAAGCAAAATAAATGAGATGAAACAGCTTTAGTAGCTTTAAACATGGTTGTCTGGAAACACTATATGGAAGAACAAATGGGTAGTTGATAGTACTGTAATAAAATGACTGCTTTAATTAGAAAGATGAATTGAAGTTTCAGGGAAAGAAGGATGTAAAGCTCAGATAAAAGCAAGATTGTTCAAGTTCTTACCTGCCAACCAGCTTCAATGGTGTTAAGATCATCTCCAAATGAACCAGAAATTACCCACATTTGGGATAAGCTGAACTCATACTGATTTGCTACAGTAGGTGCCCATACGTTAATGCTGGCTTTAGCTCCAAAATACTGATCTCCCATCACATACCCAACTGCATGCTGTGAAGAACAAAAAGTTGCAGAGGAAACCCAGTTTATTAATGCTTTAATCTTGAAAGAAGAAGCCATGAAAGTTCGAAAAAAAAACTTATAACTGGAATGGAATCAATGTTTCATAAATGACCCATCTACCAAATTTCTAATTTTGTCAAGGAAAATTTCAGAGACTCTCTGTTCAGGGTCTGCAAATTGATTAAGCTCTTCTTTTTTCTTTTTTCTTTTTTTTCCATCCAAATGGTAAATTTGGATTAACCATATCAATCTTTTTTCTTTCCCGAGGTAATGGAAACAATGGAAAGAATTTCTAACCTCGTGATCACTGCTTGTAGTGTCGCGTCTAACGGGTCTGCTAATTTTTCTTCCAAATCTTGCAATGGAGCTAGCTCTGAGTATCTCTTCTTCTTTAGTTCTTCTAATCGGAATGGTTCCTTCTGGACAAAACTCGCCTGAATTTAACCAAACCTGAAAACCTTCCGGCACTGAATCCATCGGATTATCGCCATTGGGTCTCTCAGGTGGATCCTGAGAGAAGAAAAAAGAAACTGCTTAGATTTTTAGAACACAGAGGAATAGAAATTTCAATTTCTTGTCGATTATTAAGTAAAAAAATACCAGTGGCTTTTTTCCTCTTAGTTCAGGATGATCAAAAGCTGGCTGTAGATGTGATAAAACGCAATCTATAAGATCACCATCTGGGCTCTGCAACAACAAACACAAAAATCCAGATTTGTCAAAACCCAAAACAACCCAGCAAAATAAAAATTGAAAAACTAGTAAAAAGTACCTGAATTGTTTTCACAGCAGGCTTGTTAATCCTTCTGAGATGGGCTTTTATTCTCTTCAACTTCTGCAACTCTTCACCAGGTCTGAAGGTCTGGTTGGTTTGAATGTCGTTTTGTGACGAAATCGAAGTGGATACTACAACAGGACTAAGGGAAGAAGCAACAAGAAGAAAACCAACAAAAATGGGAATTATTGAAGAGATCTTGCAATAGCTAGAAGCCATTCTGGAGGAATTTCTGGGTTTTGTTTCTTCCACTAAACCCGTTTGTTTTTGTACACATTGGCATTGTCCTCTTCTGTAATCAACAAAACACCATATATTCCTAGTTTTTGTCCACTGAAACGCTTCTTCCAGTGAATCCATATAAACTAAATAACCTTTCATAAGAAAACCCAATTCACCTCAGCTTCTTTACTGTTTCCAACACCTAAAATTAAGAAATCTCTCTCTTTCTCTGAGCTTCAAATACCTTGATTTTCTATCTGACACACAGGCCTAGTAGTTGCGAGCACGAGCTGTTTAATTAAAGAAACCCGGGAATGGAGGATTTTTTTAGAGTTTTTCCCATGTGGGTATGGAGATATAAAGACTTGGATTCCTGGGTTGCTATCAAAAGAAACCCAAATTTTTTTTGAAACAAAATCAATAAAAACAACAAATGGGTTTTCGATTCCTCTTTTTAATTTGGTGAGGGAAAATTGGAAAGCCTGAAAAGGATTGGAAGGGGGGAGATATGGGCTTGTGGCTTGGTTAGTGTTTCCAGTCTTCAATACAAAGACTGAAGCTTTTTAGCTTTTGTTCGAGTTTTATAGGGCCAACTGGCCAAGAGGCTCTGGTTTCTGTTATGCTTTGCCTTGGTTATGAAGACAGAAGAGAATTACACTTGTACTCCACTCTGGGTTTCCCAAGTTCCTTGCTTTTGGTGTTCCCTTTCACTCTTCCCTAGATGTTCTTCATGTCAGTTACTACTGGAGTAGTTTTAGTAATTTTATTGTATTTCAAATTATAAAAGAAAAAAAGCCAAATCACTTTTTTTTTTCCTTCTAATCTTCTTCCATCTCAAAAATAGAAAGAAGAAAAACAGTCCTGCCCTCCACTACAGAAATAATTTGGTTAATTTCATAGGATTGTACTTTTATCATTTGTCACCTCTTGTTCAAAGTCTATATGAGTTTTGCATTCTTCTTGATGATTCTAAGTATTGATATCATATCCATAAGACATTGATCCTACTAAAACCCTTTGAACCCTAAAAAAAATTCCTACTAAAACTATTCAAAATTATCTCAAGGGTGTAAATTGGTTTAGGATCGAACTGAATCCTCATTTGGTCTCCAAAAAATTAGTATGCATCTTACCCATTTGATAATTCATCGAAAAATAATTTCTAGTGTTTCTTGTTTCGAGAAACAAAAAAGATCATTTGATGAAACTTTTTCGTTCCAAGTGATTTTTGAAACATAAATTGAAAGTTGTGCTTCAAGAAACAGTTATGATGCAATCTACTTCTTCAAGTAACTATTGAGGGCAAACTAGGATTTAGTGAAAGAGTTTAGAGATGAATATTCATGGAATTTGACATTCTAAATATAAGAAATTTGTTAAAACACTATTGATAGTTTTTGTTTTTTTTTTTAAATTTATTTTTTTTACTTCTAAAAATAAGTTTTATCATATGTCTAAAAAAGTATTTATGCTTTCAAAAACAACAAAACTTGTTTCTGGGTGATACGGGAAGACTTAGCCAACTACCTCCAACCCGGGTTGGGGCTAAATATGACCCGGCGGGACTCCGACCACCAACCAAGGCGTTTCATACGCGGTTTATGGCAACCACGCAAGATGGAAGGTCAACTCGACACCGATTAAGGGGGACCAACGACAGGAAGCATCCGGGAGAACAAACCCCGCGGGAACCCACGAAAGACCCGATAAAGCAAGGACACCCCTTCGGAAAGCATTCAATACATTCGAACATAGTGTGTAGTTCGGGCACGGATCTTACATGTTCATTGTATAAAAGCCATCGGAGGATGGCTAAGCCACGAGCCGGCCCACGTCTAACCTTCCTTGTAGGGTTCATCGTCCCGAGAACGGGGCTTGGCGGACTCCGATATAAACAAAAGTTATCCACGACCAAGCCCCTCTCGGCAATGAACCCCAAGAAGACTTGTTGGTTTCAAACGCCGTACACAACTCTCAGTACTAAGTTTGGATTATATGATTATATCAGTAGTTATATATTATTTTTCCCCAAAAAACAAATCCTAAGGACACAATGGTTATTTCACATGCCTTTAAATCTAATTTAAGAAGATCACGTAGTACCCAAGTAGCATTATCTTTGTCTAAGTATTATATTAAGTATACTTTAAGCTTGATTAGATGGATAATAATAACTTCTCCTTTTAAAATTTTTCTCAACTTATTTTAAGAGAGAGAGAAAGAGAGAGAGGTTGATGGATTTCTATGAGTACGCGGCGCTTGCCAACAGTGACGGCCCACGCGAATTTGGTATTTACAATTGTGAAGGCACATGCCCCACGCTCCATTGCCTTTTAATGGATGGACCAAATGGGATCTTTTTATGGTAAACATAATGAATGGGATTGGTAAGACTTGCTTTCTTTCTTTCTTTCTTTATTTATTTTCTTTTTTATGTCTTTCGAGGTTTAGTATAATGTACACCTTCTCTCTCTCTAATGTACACCTTCTCTCTCTCTCTCTTTCCTTCTTTAATTTGGTTCCTCGTTTTGCTTTCGTTTTGTGACTTCTTCTAATCATGATTATGGAGCTAACTACACTCTTGTGGCCCTTATTATTGTTGTTAACTTCATAAGGGACCGCCCTTTTAACTTCATTAACTCATCAATGATGATGTCATGTTTATTCCTAATTTTTTACCTAATCTTTTATTAAATGCATGATTTATAGCATTTTGGATCAAATCTCTCCTGGCATTTGATGGCTAGTGCTTGAGACTGCACTAGTTTGGCCAAATTCCACTGTCTGGCTGAAGGAGCCTGTTCCTCAGCCAGAGCCTATGTCTCCTTGGATATAGTTTTGTTTTCTACCAAAAAAAAAAAAACCCCGAATAACACCATTCGTAAGATTTTTTTATACAAGTTGAGGGTTTGATATAGTACGAATTAACATGATGGAACCAACTATTTATCTGATTAAACTTTAGAGTAAATTGCACTGGTACCCCCAAAATAGAGGCTTTATAGCATTGACACTTCACTTTTTGTTTGAAAACACATATGTCATATTCTATAAACAGTGGATTAATTGTTGCACTAATAGAATGAACTAATGAATTGGGGTATCTGTGTTTTTCAAACATAAAGTGGGGTGTCAATGCTTTAAAACCTCTATTTTGAGGTGCTAGTGCAATTTGCTCTAAACTTTATAAATATGTTTTCCATGTTCTTTTATGGAGTCATTGTGAAACTCGGGATATTCATGTTATTTAGTATTATGGATGAAGTTTTCTGAACATTATTTTAGCAATTAGTTGAGAGATTTTCATTATAATCTTCTTCCTTCACAACAAAATGTTTTTTTCTTCACTTGTAAGCATGGTACACTTTGTTGATGTATAAAATACGTTAAATCTTTATGTTTCTTCAATTTGTATCTTTTTCAAATTGTGATTTCTTAGCATTCATTCTAATAATCTCCAAACTAATTTAGTTACTTAAGTAGCTTCAATAGACTCCTAGAAGCACCAAACGTTGGGGGACTTGTTCCTTAGCAATCATGCTTGCCATTTCCATGATAATCTCTCAGTGGCCACTTTCCCATGTAAACAAAGAGGGAGATCAAAGCATGCAAGAATATTGTGGACCCCACAAATAAGAATTCTCAATTACAAACCCCTTAGGCCAAAAAAAATATATGATAATATCTCAGTGGAGCCAATTCAATTCCAAATCGAATCAGATCATGATATAGATCCTTAAAAGTTCTTAAAACTTGTTAAACAAACTCTAATATGGTTTAATTAATGGTGTCACTTGAAGAGAAGTATGAAAAACTAAACTAGAATTCATCTGATAGCTAGGAAGAAAGGCTGCCATGGTTGAGCTTTGGAGGGGACAACCAAGAATATTAATAAATAATAAAAGAAGAGATAAAGGAAGAGTTGATATCTACAAGATCAAATGATTAATTTGTAAGATTTAAAAAATTATAAAGCATAGCTATCTGCGCGTGCATATGCGTGTGGACCAGTTTGTATGAGCAGGTGTGCATGCATGGAGTCTCCAAATGAAGACTCTTTTTAAGTGTTTGATATTTTGATATATTAGGTTTCATGCATTCAGATTCAGTGCTTTTAATGTCTGATACTGTTTGGAAAATCTACATTTGAATCTATACGTACATGCCTGAGGAGAATTCATTTTTGTACAATTCTTAACTTTGTGTTCTAATGTATCTTGTAATGCTGAAAGCCCTAAAGTCATTAAATTTAAAATAAGGCACTGAAAGGGTTGGGTTGGGCTTTTTCTTTTTCTTTTTCTTTTTTTTTTTTTTTTTTTTATCTGAAAGAATAGAGAAACCAGATGAATTTTTAAAGACTTCCAACTTTGGTTAAGTTAATGAACTTTTTAATGACAAGATTAGTTCTAAGCTATCAACTCCAAAGTGGGTAATGAACTGGACCAAATCTCTGTGAATAGACCAAGTGGGAGCCATAACCACTTATTCATCTTTGACAGTTTTAGACTTTCTTGTTTGCCTTGACTCTAAACCTTATACAATTGGCTTTTGCCTAACACTTACATGATTTTGTGTTGTTTAACATGTTGGGCCATGGGTAGGTCCATATACTTGATGAACTATAGCCCAAACCTGCACATTGAGGGCTTCAAGCTATATATTTGTGAGTTTACTCTTGGAATTCGGATTTTCTCTGTTCAAGTCTCTCGCCGGATCATCGGATGGGCAATGGTGGAGGAAGAGGATGGCAACCGTTGGATGTAAAGACTGAAACCGAAGCATCCCGTGTAGAAAAGGAATCACACCTCTTGAAAATAGACTGATTATGTTTCGGCTTTTACGTCCAACGGTGAAATCTGCTCTGTCTACACCATCCGACAATCGAATGGACCGGATGGACTAAAGGCTTGGACGGAGACAGTCTGAATCCCTGTTCTTGCCGGCCACCGGCCAAGGAATTGAGACACCCAAGGAAAATTAACAAGGAATTCTTTTGTTTTGGGGTGGTGGGGAATGGGGGGGGGGGTTGGAAAGGGGATCAGATATAATTGACCAAGAACAGAGCCAAGGTTGAGCTTTTATGTTCTCTTTTGCTTTCCCTGAAAACCTGAAAAGATAAGCATCAAAGAAAGAGAATGTCTACACTTGACATGAAAGTCATAATTAATTGATTGGCTTGTTCTTTTCCTTCTCAATTCTTTTTTCCTTGTTGAGTCAATGTGGAAATTTTGAGTCTCTAATTCACGGCCACAACTTGAGATTAAAATGATGGTTTATCTTCTAGATGAATTGAATTTCAAAGTCCAAGGAAGACTTCAACAAGGTTGGAATGAGATAAAATCAACCGACACAAACAGTAAAATGGAATTCTCCTTGTGGGGAAGTGATAATGTTTGGAAAGAAGGAAAGTAGAAAAAGAGAGGCTATAACTGGGCAACTATTTTTGATGCTGCAAGAGAATAGCGTAGAGAGAAAGCACAGAAAAGCATAAGAGGAGCTGGATGATGATGAAGTTTCCATGTGGGGTGTTGCAGTGGAATAATAAGAAAGGGAATTCTCCCACTTAATTAGATTTACATCAAAAGAAGAGAATAGAATCATGAGCAAGAACTGTAATGTATAGTAGCTAAGATTTTGGATGTTGATGCAGTGACCAACCAAATGGGAAGAACACCACAAGGAAATATGGTCCACAAAAATGACCATGCATGGGTTACTTTTGATATTAAATGCATCTCATCTCTCTTCTCTCTCTGAAGTCTGAACAGAAACTATTCTCTCTCTCTCTCTCTCTCTGAACAGAAACTAAATAACAAAGAATGAAAGAGAGAAGAGGGTTTCTAAAAAGGCTTAAAAGCAAGGAATGTTGAAATGGTGATGCTAAACAAAAGCAATCATTGTGTCTAAAGAAACCAAAGGCCAGCTTTCTTGGATAAATAAGAACTGGCTCTTGGCCCAAAAAATAAATAAAAATTGGCTCATGACTGACTACCAAAAGAGCTTGGGAAACGTTTGCTTCGAATAATGGATCTATGACCCGACCCGACCTGATACAAGTCAGGTCCACTTTCCCTCTTGATCATGGTGTAGTGGTGGAATTATTTCAAAAAATATAAAAAACAGTTTTGGTTGTTTGTGGGAGCAAGAATACGTTTTTTTTAGGGATTTGATAAACTGTGCTTTGGTAGAGTTTTTATGTTTAGAATGTAAATTTCAGTAAGGCGCTTCTTTAAACTTTTTTACTTAGACTTAATTTGCGCCCAACTTTGAGAAACATGTATCAAAACTATTTATTGAAGCATAAATTTTCATTACTTTCAATTTATATCTCAAACGGTTTTTGGTCATTTTTTTATTATTTTAAGAAAAAAAAACACTAGAAACTGTTTTTTTTGGGTTATCAAACGGTTCTACGTTGTTGAGCAAGTGGTCCAACCATATGAACCCATTTTATATTTAAACTGAGTGATTACATCATAGCTTGGATCATGATGATGTTTAAGCTTGTGTTGGTAAGAAGGTCAATGTGAACACGCACTGCTGGTTAGTGGGGATGGCACCATGATGGTATAGATCAGGCGTTCATGGAAGTCTAGCTCTGACTAGATGATCACCTCTTGTGTCTCTTTGTCTCTCTGGGTTTCTGAATAACTGAGAAAAAATTTCTTTTCTTGTTACTCCAAAGTCCAAATTAGGGAAGACTCAGAATGAGAATCATCAATTGCAGGTTGACCTCGCCAATTTAGGGAGTGATTTGGGCTTTGGATGGCCCCAAATAGTGGATTTGAACCGACCTTGGCCACCAACCCACATTCTGTGGTTGAGACTTGAGAGTGGACATAAGGGTGTGAATGCCAGCCCGACCCGGCAGACCTTACCCGTTAAATCCCGAACCGGTTACATGTTAGGTCTTATCCCGGCCGGGTACCGGACGAACACTACTATAGATAAAAAGGTGAACCCGGTGCTGAAGGATTCGGCATAAGCAGAGTTCGGCCGGGCAATTTTCCTACGCAGCCGACCAACACTAGTATGTGATTTTTAATCGACATTAATAGCCCAATTAGGTAGTTTAAGCCCTATGAGGCCCATTTATAGTGGCATTGGGTTAATATCCTTTTGAAGCCCAATGAAAGATTTTATCTTGGGCTGGCCAAACTCAAGGTATGGCCCAAAGATTCAGTCTGGGTTGGGCTTGGGTTTCATGAGAAACTAAGTATGAGCTTTACCTTTGAGGTCCAATGGTAGTCCATTGGGCTTGTTGTATTAACAACCTTGCCAGGGTTGATTCAAAAGCTAAATGCCAATGAGCAAACGGTTCAACTTATCTCCTGTCTGGTCCAGGCATATGGGCCTTAAGAGCTAGCAAATAGGCCCCAATGCATGGACTACTTTAAGGGCCCAAAGTAATGGGTTTAAGTCCAGCCCGTTAATTAGACCAACCTCATTCACAAGGGCCTAAACTAGGCTACTTGGGGGGTTAGGCTTAACATACTTTTTTTTTTTTTTTTTTTGGCAAAACGAACACAAACACAAACGGAACAACACACGAACCCGGGAGTAACAAACCGGCCCATGGACAGGATAAAGGCCACCCACCACCGGCAGGGAGAGCCCTCGGGCTAGGGAGTGGGCAAGCCCAACAACCAGAAATAGCAACAAAGGGCAGAGGAAAACGCCAAACAAAGAATACATCCACCAGGCGAGTGTAATCTCTCCATTACAAAGGTTGTTGAGAGTTTTCACAAGACCTCACAACGACCACCACCTCCAACCCAAGCCGGGAGAGCCCGTGGCGGGAGCGAGCAAGACAAGTAGGAATGGAAAGCATATAAGAAATGAGCCATTCCAAATGCAACCCAAGCCTCCCCTTCTACACACTAGAAAAGTGCACACATGGATGGGGCGACCTCTTGATCCGGGGAATGACCACAAGAAGAGCAATACCCCACATGGGGAAGATGAACCCTCAAAAGCATTGGGCTCCCTAATCACCGGGCTCCAAGATATTTTCAAACAACCATGGGAAAGGAGAAATAAAGGAACACAAATACCCACGTGGTGTGTTTGAAAAATGTCTCCCATGCATCAGAGCGGCAACAGGAGAAATAAAGCAAGTGACACAAACAAAAACGAAACACCCTAATAAGATATGGAATAGATGACCAACCAACGATTGCAGGAAGTGGCCTAATTTGTCGCTTAAATTTTCCCGGGGGGGCACAACACCCCAGAGAAAAGTTTAACTTAGGCATTGTCTTGTATCCAAATAAGCTCCACACATTTGGTTTAATTGTATCCACATGAATTTTGGATGAAGAGGGCATTTTGTACCGTCTTAGATTTGTGAGGAGGTGGTAGGGACTTTGTAGAGAACACTCCACTCTTGTTAGCTCCCAAAAAGCAGGAGGAAAAGGATTTAACAATTAAGCCTTTCTATCTGATAAACAAAACAACAAACTCCCGTAGTTATGGGATTAATGAGTGAACGAATAGGGCAATTAAAAGGCTTCGATGTCACTTTGTAACGGTTTGGAGTTGATCCATCACTATTGAATCACATTCCGAAAATGTCCAAAGAGCCGCAGGAAAGAACACTCCAAGAGAGGGATCCCACGGCATTAAAGAAATCGCTTAGGAAAGTAGATAGCCATAAACTTGCCCATAAAGAGTTTGGGTTCTCATATAACCCAGCACGAGTAAGGCCTATTTTGAAGAGTAGGATCAGAAAAAAGACTCATTTTAGACGAAAACCGCCATGAAAATGCATCTATTCTATCCGGTCCAAAAAATGGATTGATATCATCATGCGTATTTGGGAGAATGAAATGAGATGGAGTAGTGACATAGAGGAGGCGATTAAGAACTCTGCCGAATGTGAAAGCATCTACCTCCAACCACTAACCTCTCCATCTCTCTCCCACTGAACACCCGTTTTGATACTCCAATCTGAAGGAAGCCAAGTATTTTGAAGGATAGGAATTGAAGGGATTGAGAAAGAGAACCACCTCTTGAATCTTTGTGGAGTATTGGGACTGAAGCGAGTGTTGACTTCTAAGTCACTCTTGACCACTAGCCAAGAGGTATCAAGGCACCAAGCGCAACTCTCCAACAACCGAGAACATAGGGAGACGAAACAATAAGGGCATCTGGAGCTCATTCACAGATACGAATGAGATTGCTAGAAGCCCAATGATTGCACTAAGACCGAGAACAAATAATAAATAGGAAAGGAGAGAGGGGAGAGGATACACGAGTGGGAGAGAAAGACCCCTCTCTACACCATGAACGATGGTATACGATACGAAGCAATAATTTCCATTACCAGTTGAATCCATTTGCTACAAAATCCCATTTTTCTAAAGTGGCCTTATGAAACACCACCCATACGGTCATAGGCTTTTTCATGTCAAGTTTGATGGCACTAATTTTTTTTCCTTCTTTGATTCTTAACATAATGTAGAACCTCATGTGCAATAAAAACATTATCGATATGATTCTACGGGCACAAAAGCGATTGAGATTCGAAATAATACCTCCAAGAAGGGACTTCATCCTTGGCCATGATTTTGTGATCACCTTTGTAACCATACCACAAAGCTAATAGGTCTACGCGCTAGTTCGGGGGCTACTTTGGGAATCAAGCAAATGTAAGTGCGGTTGAGGGCAACTGCCATGTGTAAAGAAATCCTACTGCTGCATACACATCATCTTTAGTGGTCTCCCAACATTTGAAAGAATATAGGTGGAAATCCTGGCCCGGAGCCTGAGAGGACCAGGTTCACCACTTTGGTTACCCGTCATAGAGGGAATTTACACAATCTTTATTTGTTTCATCCGATATGGAGCTCTTAACACACCCCAATGCTTGCATCATGGCATTGTTATCAACTCCTGAGTCGTACCACTTGATGAAGTGCTTAAAGATAGCTCCCCAACTTCATCCTCCTCTTTTACCCACTCCCCCTCATCATTTTTAATGCTCAATTCGATTCCTATGCCTCCTTTGAATGGTAGTAGTGTGAAAAAATTTTGAATTTCGTCCCCACTCTGAATCCAATTCAGCCTAGATTTTTGATGCCACATTTCTTCCTCCCTTTCCAACTCCTCTTCTAAGCAGCGCAGGATCTCATCTTCCAACAAGTGGTTTTCCTCTGAATAAGGTTGACATTGGATCATCTCTAAATTCAATTTCAATGTCCTGATTTTATCCTGCACATGACCAAACTCTTTTTTATTCCACTTTTTCAAATGAGACGCAATCTCCAATCCCATCACAACAGAGGAGCCTCTACTGATTTTTCCAAGCATGCAACAACTTCCTTACAGCCTGGATGCCTAAGCCACATCCTCTCAAACCGAAATGGCCTCTTACCCTTTGTTCTACCTCCCATTGTGTCAAGGCATAGAGGATTATGATCAGAGTAAAATGGGCCTTCGCCACGGTGCACAGCAAAGCGGTTTCTCCACGGGGTTGGAAATGAGGTAATTTAATTGAACAAGCCTCTCCCCCGGGTTTGACCATGTGAAGCCAGGACCACTTGAACCAAGCTCCAACAAGGAACATTCATCTAACATATTTTGGAAGGAGGCAGTGTCTCTCCGAGTGGAGGTATTCCCTCCTTCCTTTTCAAACCAGGCTAAATGCGAATTGAAATCACCAATGCAGACCCACTTTCCTTGCCTTGTTCCCCCTATCTGGATAATGTTATCCCACACCTCCTGTCTTCTTTCTTTAACTGGGTCACCATACACTGTAGTAAGCCAAAAAATTTCTCCTTGTGCCGTTTCCACCTTTGCATCAATGAACCTACGATTCTGTTCCAAAATTGTAACCTGTAATTGTTGGTTCCACAAGAGAGCTAGACCACCCGCACTACCTTCAGACTCAACAACTGCACTGAGATCCATTTTGATCTTCTTCCTAATCAGCTCCATCCTTGCAACTCCACTCTTTGTTTCTATCAGAAAAATTATATCAGGTTTCTCTTCCTTGGAGAGGTTATGTAATGCTCGAATGCAGAGGACTCCCCAACCTCGACAATTCCAGCAATAACCTCATGATGACCCGGGGATGATAAACCCCGGTCTCCACGGGTCCAGATGTTAAAAAAGTCAATGGTCTTGCTTCCGAAACACTCAGCTTCTCACTACCTTCTTCATTGTGACTTTGATTTAGCTTCATCATTTCTAAGCTTTCAGATTGTCTCAGACTCTCGGCCTTACGTGAATGCCGGATCTTTACTTGTCTTGGATGGGCTTCAATGGCATAGGGATGCTTTTGAAAATGGGTTGGGCTATATTGTGGTATGTGTTGGTGCTTATTGATGAATTTGTTCTTGGTGGGCTCAGTGGGCTTCTTTGACATGAACTTTGATTTGTCAGGCCCAGGGTTGAAAAGGCTGAAGTGGGGTATGTTTGGGTTCGTAATGAAGTAGTTTATTGGTAGTTTGGGTTTGGAAAGGACTTCATCGGAGGAATCGTCTGACTATCAGAACTCATCAGAATCGGAAGATGATTTTGTGATAGATAGAGAGAAGGAAGCTAAATTCTCTAAACGAGTTGCCTGGGTTGGTTATGTTATTGAAGGAAGACCATATAGAAAACAAGCGACCGGAAGGGCTCCCGTATTTGGAATACCAGATGCGACAAATTTCAATGTTGCAGAGCGGCTCTACTCTTCCAATTTGCTGAATCGGTGGATAGGGACAGTATACTACGAGAGGGACCTTGGTCTGTGTCCGGCAATCTCTTACTCATGGAACACTGGAACAAGGAGAGAATCTGGGCTTTTTCACACTGCAAGTTCTAGGTGCAACTGTATGATATTCCAGTGGAAATGAGAGAAATCGATGACTTGATCCAGATCGCTGAGAGCGTTGGAGCAGTTGAAACAATAATGGAAGTCAAGGGTGTGCAGTATGGTGAACACATTCAGTTTTATAGAGCCAGAGTAAATGTCGATATACGGATGCCTCTTAAAACTCGCATTAAATGCAAACGTAGTAGTGGCGGATCTGAAATTATCATGGTGAAGTTTGAGAAGTTACCTACCATTTGTTACACTTGCAGCACCCTGGGACATGAAGATAAGCGGTGCATGGAGTACTCAGGATCTGAAAGCAGAGGAAATAATTCCAGGAGGGGAAAAAAAGGGAAAACTTCCAAGTGCGGGCCTGAAATCAGAGGAATGACTCCAGATGATAGATTACTTCGACAAGTAACCATGCTATTTCAAAAGAGGGACAACGAAGAGGATGAAGCGATGAAATCCAAATCGGCAAGGAAATCGAAGGAACACAAAAGGGAGGCGAAAGGAAGTAGAGGCAGTGAAGAGAGAAACAACGGGATAGGGAGGAAGGAGAAGGAAGATGATCGGAAGTTGGCCGGAGAAAGTTGCAGAGATGGTAGCGTTAGAAACAAGAAACAGAGTGATCGTACAAGGGAGCAGCCCCGAATCCGACACTCAACAGTGAGCCCCCAGAGAGATACAACATCGGTGAGGAAGAGCCGGAATTCATAACGAGGAGCTTGATGAACATTACCCAACCGGTGAGCTATCTCACATCAACCCATATCTCCCCAAACTCAACAGCCAACACCTTTCCATCCACCAACCGCAAAATTAGACCGAACGCCAACATCAAGAAGCCATTTTACTCCCTCTCTCACATGAATCATTCCTCCCTCTACCTACCAACCTCAAACTGCTTTAATAAATTCTTCATTTTCTAGACAGGTGGTCTCAGCTGAAAAAAATCTTCTTGAAAGTCGTGCCAGTTTGAAAAGTCCTGTCCCATCCCAAGATAACGTTCAAAACCCAAATATTTCTTTCTTGGACCAGGCTTAACATACTAACAGATCAAGTTGATGGGTGTTTAAGAGTCTGGACCCGTTACTCCTGTTAATTCTTCACAAGGATCGTTCTCACAAAACTCTAACCCTAAGCTGCGTTTGTTTGCAAAGGTGGGGTGGGAAAAAAAACATGTGGGTCCCATGTATAGTGGGGTGAGGGAGAAGGAAAGGAAAGGGTTTTGTGGAAAAATGATGGTGGTGGGTCCCACTTTTTACTTTTCCACAAAATCCCACCAAATTTGTGGGGTTTTAAAATGGCTTGGGGTGGGAAAGTTGGGCTGCCACATCACCAGACAAATTTTCTTGATTCAAGGAAGCTTGTCTCTCACTTTCCACCCCAAGCAACCAAACAATCTACAATTTTGAGATTTAAGGGAAAAGTAAGAAATTTACACTTTTTTCAAGAATTTTCCCACCCCACTTTTATTCCTTCAAACAAACGCAGCCTATAGACTCTCATATCTTGAAGTGTTTACATAAGATAGGAAATCACACTCTGATCAGTCATGCGATAACAATTTATCAACCAGAGGGACTCTTCTCACATATGGTAACGGCTCAAGATGAATTCTATCAGTAGAGTTTTGTGCTCCCTTCATACATTTTCACCACATATTAGGAGGGGCTCCATAGAGGTCCTACCTCCGATTCATTTTGTTTAGAATTCAGAGGTGGGCCATCTTTGAATATCATGTGGAGAAGAGGTATGAGGGGAGCACAGACCTCTACTTTGATGAAATGAGGATCCCAACTCGTTAAACAAACCTTTTTTACAAGTGTGGTTTTTCTTTGTTTCATGGCACTCTAATCCAATTTGGTGGCAAATTTCTTCTTTAGGATTGCTCTTTCAGTTGAATATGTGTTTGGTAACATTTCCATTCTAAGAGAACAGTTCTCACGCAAAACCATTTTTTAATATTTATGTGCTAAAAGACCGTTTTTTGCTTGGGAATGGGCTTTTGATAAATCCGCTCTGAAAATATTTTCAGAACACTATTAGAATAAGTTAGTCTTTTGTTAAACTCGTTCTCAGGTTTCAATTGGGACCAAATTTATCACTTCCGTTTATATTCTTTGGTAAAAACATATTTATGATGTTCTACGAAAGGCATTCTTTAGACCACTTTTCTAACCGGTCTGTTCTTAAAAAACAAAAAAAAAAAACAAACCATTTTCACAAATGCCTTTAACTCGTTCTTCAGTTCCCAATGAACATAATAACACCAAAAATAGTTTTTAAGAATGTTACCAAACACGCCTTGTGAACTTCCCAAAATCCGGAAAATTTCCAACTCCTAGCTAAATAACTTATGTAAGCCAATTTTAGATGTCAGTGCTTGTAATTAATAGTTCTTCTCAATAGATTTTTCCTTTTTTTCCACCGAAAAAAATGATGGTTATTTAATAATGCAGAGTTGTTCTAGTGGTTAAAACCAACACCTCTTAATGAAAAACTCGTGGGTTTGACTCTCGCTAAAGCGTATTAATATCCCCATCCCCGGCTTAATAAAGCCCCTTTGTACCAAAAATGATAACTGTTTAATTAATAATGTTCTAGGTTTTTCATTGCCATTGTATTCTTTTACATCGTTGGAGCCAGGATTCAAAATATTCTCTGCTCTATACAAATATATACTATGCTGGCTAGAACTAGTTATTACAAATAAAATTGCGACAAAATCTTTTGATATGTACTGCCTAGATTTTTTTATTTTTATTTTATTTTTGGCAATATTACCTAGATTGATATTCACATCTACTATATATAATATCACTCCTCTTTTGGAATTCTGTACCTGCAGATCATCAGTTCAGCTTGATGATTTACATAGTCGTCTACAGATGAGCACACGGGTTTGCTTCCAAAGCTTTTGTCCCAAAGATTCATCATTTGCCAAACCTGAACAGTGCTCCTCATTACAATCTGCGAAGTATTTCCCACTTACTCCATTGATTTGCTTGCTCAAAGCTACATAGCATGTGGTTGATGCACCCTGCAGAGACATTCAAATTGAAGGAGAAACCAGATTTTCAGATTAGAAAGAACAACCCTCTTTCTTTTTTCTTCTTTCTTGTTTCTTTTTGGATGTTAAGACTAGGAACAAACCTGAGATGTTGTCTTTACAAATTTTGATGCAAGGTAAAAGAGTGAATCTGTAGAAGAAATTAACATGAGTGAAACTGTTAGTTATCTGATCAATGAGCTTTCCAGGTCAAATTCTTAAAACATTTGCAAAAATGAAAAAGAGAGACAAAATTCAAAGATTGTTCTTTCGTGCCTGTGACGAAGCTCTTATGGTCCCTGATAATTCCGGTCTTCACAATCCCAGGATGGACAGCGTTGATCGTCACTTTTGCATTCCTTGCCTGTATCCAGCAAAACACATTTCGTTTATTCACGACTTCAAATTTTGTATCATTCTTCTGGTAAAGGAAAGTGCATGCATGGAGACTACCTTGAGTTGTCTAGCGATTTCCTTGGCATGCAATATATTAGCTAGCTTGGTCTGAGCGTATGCACGAGTCCCGTTATAACTGCACAAAATTTGAGATCCTCAGTTATAATCTGTATTTGTTGTTCCCGTGGAACAAGATTGTGATTTGATTCACATGTCATGGAAGGAGTTTAGATCTTCTACGGATCAAGATCGAGGTCTATACTCTCCTCATACTTCTCCATCACACAATTAAGTGAAGTCCACCCTTAAAAATGTTGACAAAATGAATCAGAGATGGAACTTATGTGGGCCCCACCACTATTTTATAGTAGAGAAGTATAAAGAGAGTCTGATCCTCAACCGATCTATGCTCTCCCAATACTTCTATACTACACTATAAAATGAGGTTCACCTCTGATTTATTCGTCAACCCAGCAAATCTTATATAAATGATAGACTCTACCACTATTGTATGGTGAAAAAGTATAAGGGGAGCACTGACCTCTACCCTTAAAAGTAAAGAATGTGAATTCTCATGGAAGTAGATTTTCTTCCTAAGTGGGATGAATGGGAAACTGCAGGTGGGGGCAGATCTGAACCCTCCAAGGGATGAAGGCCCTACCATCGAGGGTCCAGATCGATCTGTCCCCACTATTCCTGATCTGGACTCATAAGAGTCTCAAGAAAGAGAAAAGAGAGAAAGAACTACCTTTGGGGATTCAGCAAAAGATTGAAACAGAAACCATCTCTTTTCACCCAACTGTGAATTACAGATGAAACGTTGATGATCCTCCCTTCAATCCCTGTTTCCCTTGCTGTTTCAACCATTTTTTCTAATAACATCTCTGTTAAAAAATAATGCCCTGCAACCATTTAATCATTTAATCAGAGTTTTAATCCCCCAAAATACAAGTATTAAGTAAAGCTAGCAGATGGTAAAGCTTCTTCTTTTTTTTTCTGGCAAGATAGCAGATGATAAAGCTCTGTACTTAAAAATCTCATTCTGCCCTTAATTTATTTCTAGATTCTTCCAGATTGAAATCATTCCCCACAAATCTCGCCGAGAGTTTCTAATTTATTTCCTTTCGATCTCCTCAAAAGAAATCTAACTATTCTAAGATTCACGTGTGCCCTATGCATGTATTATCTTACAACAAATCATATGTTTATCGCCCATTAAGCTATTTGGTCCCATCTATTGGTTCTTGATCATATGGGTCCCTCCCATGCATGCATGCATCAGGAACAAGTCATCCATGTTGGACCCAATAGATCAAATCCTATTTTTTCAAAGGTAACAAAAATCATAAAGTTGGTCACTTAATACTTATTGCTTACCTAAGTAATTTGTAGCAAAAGTCATCTCCACTTTATCTTCAGAAAACTCCAATTTCTGAGAGAATTTTCCCGCATTGTTTCTGCAAAAAGTGAAAAATAAAGGAGGATAAGAAGCTAATACAACAGCTTCTGCTCTCTCTCTCTCTCTCTCTCTCTCTCTCACACACACACAGAAGAAGAAGAAGACAACTCACATGAGTATATTGAGTGGCAAGCCAAGAGAGAGGAACTCAGAGCAGAATCTCTTAATGGAAGCTAAAGAAGTGAGATCCATCTCCAACAAGATTATCTCAGCTTCTGGGTTCTCCTTTAGCATTTTCACTTTCACCTCAGCTGCTTTGTTTACATCCCTTGCTGGAATTACAAGTCTCACCCCTCTCTTTGCTAACACCCTTGCTGTCTCAGCTCCAATTCCAGATGTTGCACCTTCGCACCATTAACAACATCAAGTCATCATCAGAAGATTAAAATCCCCAATATCACATCTATATATAGTTCTCTACTTCATAAACCCATTAACATTCTTCTTTTTTGGACCTTTTCACAGATGTTCTTGCTTCTTAGAGAGAAACACCCATGAAATTCATCCAGGATTGTGTTGGGTAGCGTGAGCTTGCATGACATCTCAAATATGGAATAAGAAATTAACTAAGAAGGAAACTTTGCTGCTGTAAGCCTGATACTGACAAAAAGAGGGAATCAACCAAGATAATGATATTGTTATTTTTAAATCATAAGAAGAAATTCATATTATAAGTTACCCCTGCATCAAATCTCATTAATTAATGGGAAAAAAGAACCCATGAATGGAAAATCAAATCCTTCAGAACCCTTAAAGAACAATTTAAATAAAAGCCCATGGAAATAGTTTAGGAGAGACAAACCAGTGATAATTGCAGTTAACTGAGAAGGGAATAAACAAGGAGAATCTTCAGCAACTTGCTCAGCAGTTGATTTTGATCCAAAACCACTTGGACCTGCAACACCTGCTAAGTATCTTAGAGTTTCTTTCATGATCACCAACCTAAAGCAAGCAAGAGAAAATCTGATGAAGCAGAGACTTCTGGTACTGGAAAAATTTGTAACTCTTCAAAATAATAATCCAACATATATAGGCAAAGTAGAATGAAAGCAGTAGACTATACTGCTCATCTTTACCACCTATCCTTCCCTTTTTTTCTTTCTCTAGATTTCTTTTTCTTATTTTCACTTTTTCCTGAGGCTCCACTAATTCTTCGGGACTTATGTCCGTGAAGGCTACAGTTGATTAACTTTTCTATTTTACTTTTATAGCATCAACTCGCGAGAAATTCTGTTACGTACTTGTCCAACTTCATCTTGTGGTTGGTCAGTTATTTTTATTTAAATAATTATGGTAATTACTTATTATGCTTAAACTAGCATAACTGATAATTAATTACCAAGATAAGGTTGCATAGGTACCTAACAAATTCATATATATTTCAAGGTTGAATTAGAAATTTTGATTGTGTAAATGATCAATGTACAAAGAAACCAAATATCTGTAAAAATTAGGTCGTTTCATGCTCTTTTGTTTATCCTTTGGGTTAATTCAATATACTCATATTCCATCATTTATATAAGAATAATTATTTAATTAAGTATTCTATGAGATTAGTTCTATTGGGAAAAACTAACATTTCAATTTAAGGAGGTTGACACAATTGACAAAAGAGTAGAAGGTCAAAGTTCGAATCTCCTTGGGGCCAGAGCGAAGAAGTAGTCAATATATTCATAAGCCAGTCCAGGTGGACTTTTGTTTTCAAGGTTATTCAAAGACAGGTCATGGTAATTTAGGGCTAAATTGATTCCATCAAGATAAATTAGGTGGTTTGGGCTGATGACAATTTTCGCAAGGTAGGGTTTGGATTTGAGTTTGGGGTTATTAAACTTTGGTAAGGTTGGATAGAATTTGGGTTTAGGGTTTAGGGTTTAGGCTGACCCATATAATTAAAAGAAAAGTTTAATTTTGAGAAAAATAGTTTTTTTTTTTTTTTCTTTTAAATATATAGTGAAAGGGTGCGAGAGAAACATCCTTTTTGTCCCTACATATTGAATTACGAAAATACCCTGAATTGCAGCGCATCATTAATCGTAAATGAAATTGAGAAGGGGCGCAACACTCACACGTGTATAGCGTTCAAATGATTGGTGCGGAGCGACGAGAAATTACCTCTTGATTATTTACAAAGCGTGAGAAAGAAAATGGCGAGAAAACAAGGCGACAGGAATTGCTTATGTTGTGACTTGCGGCCGTGCCTCACACGCTTCTTTCTTTTGGTTTCTCTTCTTTGTGGGCCCAGAGAATGATGGCCCATGTTGGAGGTTTCACAGACCGATTGTACAAAAAGGTAGATTGATGTTGACTTTTCAACCATTAGGTGTGGCATGTGGGACCCACCTGTTTTCCTCTTGGCATACACCACTCATGGCCTTCTTCTAAAGGTTACTTAGAATCTCACTAAGGTCAGGCTTTTTGTTCGTCCCCCTATAAGGGATGGATGGAGATGTGATAAGCATCTCTACTAACATAGACAATTTTGCAATGATTTATGAAAAAAATGGAGATTAGGGTTCTTAATGAAGAATCAAATTGTAGATTAGGGTGCTCGTGTGTTGATCATTTATTTTAGAAATTAAGTAAAAGAGGTTCTTTCTGTCTTGGAAAAGATTGACAATTGCAAATGTTAAATTAATGACTTAGATAGGTTATCTTTAAGTTGGTTTTAGGTAGATTAAATTTGAGATATTTGTCTAATCTTATTGATTATAAAACCCAAAATCATATCATACTCATCTACCACAAATGAGGTGATGTATAGAAACCCTATATGGGCCCTAAAATCATCTTTATTTTCTGATATAATGACTGATTAATTGTGTGACATATCTAAAAGCTAGCTTCATGGTACACAGTCCTTTCCCAAGGTCACAAACCTAATTTTGCTTAATATAAAAAATAAATAAATAAACCTTTAATAAATGAAGAGCTTATCTCTTCTCATTTTTTTGGGGTTCCCAAGATGTGGAATTAGAATTAGTCGCATTTATAAATTTTTGTAAACTAAAGTTGAGTTATCTTCTAAATGATTTAAGTCAGGCAACTCAGGATACTTAAGATGTTGCATTAGTTCAAATTCTACTATTATGACTTTGGTGACCAAAAGAATCTTATCTTTGTGGAGTTTCTGGTATTGATTTCATAGGGATTTTGCTTGGAAGCAGCACTTCTCCAAGTAGCAAACGACACAAATTCATTGCTCGGTCCAAATTAACGTGCAATTAATTCACATATAAACAATCCAAATTAAGTGAATCACATATAAATGGTTCAGATGTTCACTGCTCAAAGCAACATTGGTCCCAAACAAAATCTGTTTCATACACGTATTTTCGGTTGACAAGCTTGAGGAGAACCTATATTTGACATTGAAAACAATTGAGTTATGGCCAAATTTTCAGCCAACCATTTATGTATGTCATTATATAACACATTGTTTCTTTTTAAGACAGACATTCCTCAAAATCTTAAGGGCTGTTTGGTTACATGAATCCAGAGATTTGAAATCTCTGGATTCATGAAATCTGAAAATTATACTCGTTTGGTTGTAAAAATCTCTAGATTCATGAAATCTAGAGATTCACCTTTTTATACTAAAAACGTGAATCTGTAGATTTATGGGTAAGGGGTGAAATCCAGAGATTTCAAAAAAGCTATACATTTGCACATTCACAAAAATCACGTCGATCAAATAGTTTTTTAGGATGAATCCACAGATTTCATTCCACAACCAAACATCTAATTTTATAAATTATAACACCATAAATTTGAAATCTCCAGACTCATGTAACCAAACAGGCCCTAAGAGAATGTCGTGCATGCAGCTTGTGTTTGCAAAGAGGAGTTCCATTAATTTGTTGAAGTGAGCTAGAACACTTTTTGAGGACTTTTTGAGGGTGTAACATGAGCTATATCACCAACATAATTCTTAGACTTTCTTTAAGAATAAAAGTTTATGAATTTCGTTGAGTCCCAGAAAATATTTAGGTTTACATTAAATAAATAAATAAATAAAGAGAAGAAGAAGAAGAGTCTCACGTCAAGTCGAGGGTGATGACCTAACAAGATTGCTAGTTTTTTTTTTGGTACATAGAACGCGGTCACGAGACCCTAAAGCAAAAAAACCAAAAAACAACTAGGCTGGCTTAGCCAGCAAATCAGCCTGAAGGATCATCTCCAACTCTAGAGATGGTTCTTGAAAGATATTCAACATGGTATTGTTTTCACAAACCATTCTTGAGCACCAATCAGCTACCTTATTTCCTTCCCTGCCAATGTGAGCAAAATGGACATGACCATTTGAGATGAACTTTTGACAGATTTCAGCCACCAAACTAACATATCTACCTGCAGCCTTGCATTTGGATGAAAGAGCAATGTCGCTTGAAGGGAATCTAACAAGATTGCTAGTTTTTTTTTTTTTGGTAAGAACAAGATTGCTAGTTAGGCTCAAAGATAAGAGCATGTAAATTGTCAAAAATATAAATAAGAATAATATTTTTTTCTTTGTAATTTTTACATTTATCAATTGTAAAATAATGTAAACTGTAAATCTTTTTCTTATATAATACATAAGCGTCACAAGTGAACATTAACCATGAATAGTATTGTGTCCACATCTTAATCTACTTCCCTTAAAAGATCTCTGTAGGTTACAGAACATTGATTGAAATAAATGAACTCAAGACGATAAAAGCATATGATGTGAACCCACAAATTGTCAACTTTCCAAATTCTTTTTAAATTTCTCGGTTGACATTTCTATTTTTTGTTTTCCCATTAGAGATCTTGGGCTTGCATTAGCAACCATTTACTTCTTTTGGTACAATTTTGGTAACCTCTTTCTCTGACTTACAGCTCTAAATAGTGGAACAAGACACAAGAAAGACATTCTTGTAATAATTAATCCAAACTAATCTTCTCAGTGGGTGCCAAGTTGTATCATTTCAATCCCCCTCTCGTTCCTCCTCTTCCTTTATTTGACATCTGAAGCATTATTTTTTTCTAATAATGCTCCTTTCATCTCCCAACTACTCCACCAGCAAGAGCTTAAGAGGAGTTTGGACTTTAAATTGCCCAACAGAGGCAAAGTTACCAAACTAAAGATGAGAAGCCTTTTTTTACTTTTTCTTTTTCTAACTTTCTCCTCTTAATTTGCCGACAACCCATTTAAATCAATGTGAAAGGTAAAGAAGATCTAAACCAAACCAAACCTAACTGATACAAACCATGTCTCCCTCCTCCATCATTGAAATTTCCTACCCAGATGGGCCAGATCATGTGTTCAATAAAGTTGACAAAACCTTCTATCCAAAAGAAATAAAGTTGACAAAACCATAACCCACAAACCCTAAATTTCCTTCTCCACAATCATATCAACCATCCTTTTAAAATCCCCCCGTGTTTTCCAGTAAAATTTTGCCATTAAGGCATCATTAGGAAATAAAATACTAAAAGAAAAACAAAAGTTCTCCTCTAATTGTTCCATGTCTGGCAAGATACAGAGAAAAGGTGGTTTCTCTTCATCTCCAAAGAAACATTTTAAAAGAAAAGAGGTAATACCATGAAGTTTTAAGAGTTAATTGAAAAGGATAAGAAGCATACCTCCTCCTCACCGGCATAAACTTTAAAAAGCCCAATTAAGAAATTATTATTCTATAAAGAAACCAATGCATACAGGTAATACGAATAAAATTACAAATTAGAGTTCAAAAGTTGGATGGGTGAAATGGTGAAATGGAATTGGAGAAAACAATAAAACAAGACCATTTTTTACTATTTTGTATGGGGTTGAACATTGTGCATCTTGTGAGGAAAAAGTGAAGTCAAATTGTAACCTTCATCATCATGGTTTTAACCCTGCATCACCCTTCATCATCCTTTTAACCTAGCCCAATCCAAAGGGTGGGTCATGGTTTGGTTTTCCCATTCATGAGTTTAAGGCTGGGCAATCTAGCCAATCTAAGGGTACTCATGGTTGGGTCAAGTTTTGAAAAGGCTAACCCAACCCAACCCAACCTGTTGAAACCCCACTTTGAACAACGAAATTGTTCAATAGTTTCCATTTAATGATAGCAAAGGCAAATGAAGTTAGGTAAACAAAAAAAAAATGAAAACTGTCTATATTTTCAAAAATAATTTCTAACTCTAAGAAAAAGTTGGATTAAGCTTCAGGTGCTTAATTTACAACTAGAAGAAGAATTCTGAAATTTGAAACGTAAGAGCCGAACTTTACCAGAAGAACTGAGTATAAAGGATAATGTTGGCTCTGCAGGAGAAAGAAAGCAATGTCAGCATGGGATAAGCTGGAAATTGGATTTTGCAAATAATCATAGAAGCTTATTACTTTGATCTCCTCGGCATGTTTCATGTATGCACATTAGAACTTTATGCTCCCCCGCACGAGCTTCATCATATGCACTTTTTAAAAAGAAAATCAGAGAGCATCCTCTCCAAGTCTTGTGGAACTACTAGTAATGATAAGGTTCCACAAGAGAGGCAAATGGAAGGCATGTAAAGGGATTAGCTGCATTTGGTTAAACTCAATACTTATTGTATCCTCTGCTGCTCTGCATGCTCACAAATAGGGGTTCGTATGGCCACTTTATCCACAAAAAGTGAAACAGCAGTCTCTAGGATGCCTTGGCAACTCTGCTTAAACAGTTAAAGATATGCCAAAGTTTTATCTTGCCAAGCACTTTTCAGATGCCACCTGCTTTTGTGCCATTGAGTATCATTACTGGCTACCTTCTCTATTCAGTACTGCATAGAAGTCTTTAATAGAACCATTAGTAATTCATTATAAATTATCAGTTGGAACTTAAAATTGATTACAAATGAGTCTGCAGAACGGCCCCGCTTGTTCAAGTGATTGATGGATCCATTATTATCCCCATCCCAATCCAGCATAACCTTTGTTCCCAACTACTTTTAGTGGCTCTGTAAGACCCTTCTTGGTATTTCCAAGACCTTCACCCTGAATATACATCACAGATGAGAGAAGTTAGGCAGGTTTCAAAGGTAAGCTACAAAGCAAAGAAACAACATATTTCGGGCAGTAGGGAATCCAGAAAGCACTCCATCCAAGTAATGACATGGCCATTATAAAGAAATTCATGAAACCATGAATCTATTACAATTAAATGTGTGTGTCATAAAGTTAGCCAGATCAGGTCTCAATCAATTGCAGGTGTTCTGCTGCTTTTAGCGAGATAGAAGAACCTTTAGAAACCACCAAGATGTCATGAAAACATTGAAATGACCAATTAACCTACATGTGGCAGCTTCGCACATTAATATCAAAAATTCTTGTCATACTTTTTTATGGGCATCGAGTTCATCTTGAGGTCAAATAATACAGCAGTAGGCTTTTACTGCTCAAGTGGCACGGAGTGAAGCCAACAGTATGTAAGAATAGGAGAAAAGTTCTGTGGGTGGATAGGTGGTGGGGGGAGAGAACTGCTCACTTCCAGACAGACTAACAGAAGAAAGGGGAAGTGCGGGGATGGAGGAGCAACTGCCCTGTGCCACATGAAAGGCTGAAATCTCCCCCACCCCATTCAATGCATGTGCATGTTGTGGCATAAAATATAATGTCATTGGTGCCATTAAAGCTTGAATTGAAAGGCAAAAAGCATCTTCCGGTTCAAAGAACGTTTAGAAGGTTATAGGGTAGCAAGATTCAACAATAGTACAAATGCTAGAGGAGCAGGACAAATAATTTGCACTAGATAGTCTCAGAAGGGTGCTTGCTCCAAGGCATCCATGCTGAAATTAGGGGTGCACAAAGCATTGCACATATTTTGGGTGCCTTGGGAACCAGCGACAGCATCCAGCCCATGTCATGCACAAATGCCATGGAAAAGTATTCATACAAATAAACCCCGCTGCAACTGTAAGGTACTATCTTGAAAGGACTACTGCAAACAAATGCTGCAACTGGTCAGATTTACTTGAATGGAAACCCATCGGTAGCAACGGAAGTTTTCTTCAGAAGAAACCGCCACATAACCCCAATAACTGGTTGGTTGCAAAAGCATCAATTAAGAACTGAACATGTTTATGGAAGAAGGCAGGGGAACTATGAAATATGAAGTGTAATCATTGACTAAAATAAAGGGATCCATGCAAGGGACAAATGGGATAGATTAGGACTGCAAGTGCATATCATATGAAAAATGCACCAGAAGAATCTCAATATTGGAACTTGGAAGAACCTAGTGTAACCCCAACTCCAGCACATGTCATAATTCACATCTCTAACAGACTAATCTAAACAACAGACAGGTATAGATCTCAACCTCTTTCCAGCCCATGCTCTGTAAAATTCGTCTAGCATAACTACCAGCTCCAAATGAGTTATCCAAGGCTTCAGCAGCAGCTTTTTCTGAACAAACAGGAGGAGATGACTCTGTATCAGAATCACCAACTCCTGAATTCTTTTGGCCCAGACCCACTCCAAATTTGCCATGTAAGGCTCTTCTCTCCGCGGCTCTATCCCTGTATTCAGGGATCTTGTGCTGCAAGACATACTGGATATAAGTTCCAAGAGAAAAAGGAGAAACCAATACTTGTGAATGGAGAGAGAATTCAATCATTAATAAAAGTAGATAAAAAGAACATTGAAGGTGGCTGACAGTCCATATTCACGAATATAGCATCCGCATATACATTGAAGGTGGCTGACAGTCCATATTCAAGAATATAGCTTCCGCATAATCCATCCTCATGGGAAGATTGCACACGGTTATGAATCTCTGGTAAGCTCAAACAGTAACATTATATTGACAGAGAAATTTAAGGAAATCAGCCTGCAATTTACCAACACCTGGAAGAACCAGAGAAATTGGATGATCTACATTTAGCTAAGAGGATCTCCTGGCTAAGATCTATAACATGATGAGATAGGTAGTAAGAATTCACATGGCATCTCAAACAATTTTGAAATACTGCAACTGTCACATTAGTTGGCAGTAAACCAGTATTTATGGTACAATTTGGTTATCACTTGGGCTCATGTTCAACCTAAAATTCTAGAAACTAGATTCGTTAACATGATCAAACAGGGGTTGACCAAGGAAGGTTTGTATATAAATCAAAAAAGAGATTTTTTTTTATTAGAATCTCTCAATCTTATCATAACATCACATTGACCTATTAAGCTCATCAGGAAAGCATCTATGTATAACTTCTTAAAAAATTTCATACAATTCTCTCATCTTCAATTCACATTCCAAAATTCATGACTTAGACTTGCTAAAAGAACAAAGGAGATTTTTTTTCTTTTCTTTTCTGGGGGATGAGAGGTGGGTGGGGGTTTGCTTTCCAAGGAAACCTTGACAGGTGTAAATCAGTATGTACCTTCAATACTGAGACTTCAACTGGTGATGCACAAGAATCCGTACCAATGGGAACTTCAACTGGAGTTGCAGCTTCACAAGTTTCACCAACGTTTGATATGGAGAGATTTTGGTTATTAACTGGTAAGTCAGGGAAGCCCCAGTCCTTTGTTGGGTTACAAGAATCATAAGCTGATAAAGAAGCCAAGTATCCCATGCTAGGTGTCCTCAGCCTATATATTTCCCCTGGAGAAAGAGATTGAAATGAAATACATAAGCTTCATCCTGAACAACACCAAAAGATGGAGATAGTTGCTACAGAAACACAAATCCAAGGGAATATTTTTTGCTGAAGGAAAAAAATGAAATGCCTAAACTTGTCATAGGTGGTAAAATGACAAGAGAAACACCAACCCATGGTTCACCAGTCCCAGCTAGAAACCACCGTTTTATGATTAATAGGTTCCACCTAGAAAGCTTTGTAAATGATATCCACCAAATTGACTCAACTAAGCCTCATCATAACTAAAACAACAAATAATAGTTACAAGTTATTTAACAGAACAGAAGTAGCATTTCCTAGGACCTGAATTAGCAGCGAACCTGATGCAACCCGTACCAGATCAAGATGTACTTCACATATTGTAGAAGTTTTCAGAATACCCCCACTACAAGGCAAGGATGGATGAAGCTTAGTGGATGGTTTCACCAGCCTACCAACCAGTCTTGCCACTTTGTGTTTTTTCTTTCTTGCTGTCTCCTTAACCATTCTCCAATCCCATAAATCTACAGCACGGAAAGGCTGCACATCCTCTTCCCCAGATGCTACAACTTGACCATATTGAGCTCGCCAGTTCTCTTCATCCCATGAAACAACTGCAGAAAAACATCTTGTTAAAAGCGCATGGAGCTAACTTCTGCTTATGTGGTGTTGTGGTAGCAAGGGGAAATAAGAACTATAGTATTGGTTCACCTTCATCAGAGACGCTTTTAACTGAAGTATCTTGATAGTCTTCCGGGATCCATTCACCTTCCTCTATTTCATAAGTATCATTATTGGCTGAACCTGAAATAGAAGGCAAGTTAATTCCCCCACCAAATTGAGACCCAAGTTTTAAGTAGGATTATACCAACCATCATCTTCCAAGGGCATTGCTGGATTAACTGAAGTATTTATTTCTGAGTTGGGATACCCCGTCAAGTATAGATCAATAAGTGTGTCCTCTAACCTGAGAACAAGAATTTTATGTACATTAGCGAAGAATCATTCACAGGAATAGGATAACATAGGAATATTGTTGAATACCATTCTGAAGTTGGCGGAGGATTCTCCGGCTCACCACTGTCAATGCACTCTATTTGACCTGGAAATGGAGAAGGCAGATTAATTGAAGCCACCTAACACTTGTGTGGAGAAATCTGGATTAAAAGTGCTCCTGATACTGTGAGTACACCATGCTTATATATGAAATTAATAAATCTGAAGAACTAATTAAGTGGTCCACTAGAAACACCATGAGTATCATGGTTGTAGTCAAGATGCAGAGCGAGATAACACTCAATTACCTCCAAAACTTCCCTTCTTAATGACACTGACACTGTCCTAGTTTCCTCCTTCACTCAGCATATTCAACATGTAAATCATGGCACTCCTTGTAACATGGTAAAAAATTCGAGGGAAACTCAAGTTTCGACCGGGTGAAAATGGGAAACTTAGGTGGAAACTTGGGAAATTTCGAGGAAACCGAGGACTTTTCCGTACAAGTTTCGACATCAAGTTTTGACAGGTTTTAGAGAGTATTTTGGGGTGGGATCCTGTATTTAAGCTAATGAGAGTATAAAAAATACATTTGTTGTATTTTGCTAAAAAATCAATGTAGATATGTCATTCAATGTACATAACATCAATGTAGAGTTGTCCAAAAAGTACATCATAAACTTAACTACTTAAGCACATAGCATTCAATATATAATTTCTAACTTCAAAATAGTTGACAATAAAAGGAAAATACAACTTAGTGTTAAGAAAAGTGCCAAGAGTGGATTCATCCTATGAGCTGAGTAGTACTATGCCTGTAACGTCCTCTCCTCCAACCAATGAACATAGACATCCCATGATATTTTATGCCTATGGTTGTCAAGTTAATCGACAACTGTAACTTTATGAGTCTGGTCATCAATATGCTTAAGATAACCAACTTGAAGGAATACACACTTTGGATAGGGAAGTCCTGATGGAGGGGGTATTTGTCGTGGTATTTTGAAAAACATGAAATAAACAAAAAAATGGAAATTTTGGGAAAGCTACAAAATTTACAGGAAAAAGTCCCAGGTTTCCACAAAATTTCCCAAGTTTCCACGAAATTTGCCAAGTTTCCCATGAAAATTTCCCAAGTTTCCCACGAAATTTGGGAATTTTTTTCCTCATGAACCAGCCGGTCCAACTGGGTTGAACCAAGTTTTGACAGGTTTCGAGGTTTCGACAAGTTTCGACGAATTTTGATAATTTCGATCAAAGCTGAGGACTTTTTTTCGGTCCTCATGAGTTTCGTTTCACATTTTCCAAAATGGGAAATTTAGGTGGAAATTTCGAAAGTTTCGATGGAATTTTGTTCTATGCCTTGTAACCCACCATATGATGTATATTGTGGATGGCATTTTTTTTGGGATGCAGAAAGGTATAATGACAAGCTTAACGAATAAAAAGAACAAAAATTTGTCTTAATCACCAATAAAAATAAGAATGTTGACATCCAAAACTTAAATACAACGTACCCAGGTTACCTTGTACATGTTCATCAGAAACCATTTCCATGCACTGGTTGGCTTTAGATTCTTCACCCTATAAACAATGAATTAACAGCAGGAAGCATCAGCAAAAATGGAATTCAAAAATATATAACTTAAATTTCGTAATCCCAACTAATACCTTGTCATATTCCAATGGAACATAATGCCCATCTTCAAATTTGTAATAGACACCATCTGTACCGCTGTAGTACCAACCAGCATCAGGATCATGATAAAATCCAGTACTGCAGCAGATTAAGCAAAAGCAAGATGAGTAAAATATCCCTACCAGACACACCCAAAAAGAGAGAGATGGATAAGTATTCAGGCATTTTATAGCTCTTTAAGGGACCTCCCCGTTCGTAACTTAGTTCCAAACTGCTGCTATGATTTACTAAAAATTCTTGAACCCTACCTAATGAAAACCAGAAATCCAAGTCTAGTTTCCTAGTAGTTCTTCCCAATCAACAGATAATGAACCAGAACTTCTTCAGAACTAAGAATAAAATGAAAAATATAGTAACTAACAGAATAATGATCAGATGAGCAAGACCTTTGGGTTGAGTACACTATCTGGTCAGACTTGACAGCAGAAACAAGAACCTTGGAAATAAAATTCAGAGTAGAAGAATCCCTATCTCTTTGAAAATCAAGTAAAGTCCAAAAACAGTTTAAACATGCAAAATACCGACGATTGAATCTCAGGGCTGACTAAATAATGATAAGAACAGAATGCAAAAGTCAGAGTTGGATGCTCGAAACAATACCCCAGGAATTTAATGGGAATGGATTAGAGATCAAATTCAAGACAGAAAAGAGAAGTGGATGAAACAGGTAAAAGAAAGAACCAGATCACAGGACATGGATCAGAACAAGGCATTGACCAGCCAACAAGATTATGAACAGTATATAAATGCACACTAGCCTGGCACAGAATTCTGTTACCAAAAGGAGGCTATTTTCCATCTTCGTTTCTGCAGGTTTGAAATTGGTAGAGGTGAAGGCATGTTCTTATGAGGGCATTTTCATCATAAAAGTCACTAAGCTAACAGTCTCTGTTAATGAGATAAGAGTGTGTCTTTAGTTGGTCATATTTCGATGCTACCGGGGAGCCAAATGCAAAATGTGATTTGTTTTTTTTAATCAAATCTGACTTAAGCTAAACCACAGGGTGGTGATCCTAATGTTGAGCATCATAAAGCTTGTAATTCAAATAATTGTAATACTCGGGCTGACACCAATCACCAAGAAAGATAAAATGAGAAAATAGGCCATCTTAAAGACACAGGCGGAATAACTTAAAATCAGAAAGGCCATAAATTATGGTACTTGATCGCTGATCAATCTTTTTCTAATTCAATGGATGTGGATCCAAACAAACATTGAGTAGCATTTAAAACTGGACTAGTGCAAATGAGATTCTGATACCAACGATACTTCCAAGCATATTCTATGACTAGAACTTCTAGCCAAAAACAGGATAATCCAGAGTGTTGGTTTAGGGGCAAGAACGACAAGAGATAAAAAAAAAAACTACCATGAAGACCGGAACGATAATCAGTGCAGACGACAAGGATAACTGGATAAAAGTAAACCCTAAGAAACAGGTTCAGGAAAGACGATATTCTTCTAGCAGGAGATACATAAACCTCCCAAGACAGGATTTTATTCGCTGAAAACCTTGTTCAAGTTCCACAAGTTTGATGCTCAGCACATCTCGTTTTACATCTGCAATCAAACTCGATCAATCTTTGGCTAAAAAGAAAAAAAAATCAAACTCCAGCCAAATTTATTAGTTGAGAAGGCGTTGGATCGCATGAAGGTTCAAATTATTGAAACCCTAATACACAAAAGTAAATTGTGAAAGTACTTGCATATTTGCTAACCTGGCATGGTAATACAGCTTAGATTCTTCATCCCATACAAAGGAGCATTCATCCTTCTGCAACTCTTGAAGTTCGAGGTCTTGGGTTCCCGCCATTTCTTTCCATCTCAGTTAGCAAAGCTGCTGCGGATTATGATGTCTGATCTATAAAAGTAACCGAAGTAAGGTCGGTTTTTCGGGTTTTCCGCTTCAATGACTAACGGGATGGTAAACCGGAATCAATCATCGTCCGTTCGATCCGAATCCATCACATTTACATCGGCATCCATATAGATGCATTTCACAAAAAAAAGTCTATCTAGATTCATGGCTTGGATTTAATGATCTACTTCACGTGGGACCCAAGGTCGACCACGTATAATCAAACGTGGAGGTTTTTCTAACATGCACCGGGGGTAGCATCTAAGCAGTACACCCGAATTTGTAAGTCTTAAGAGTTAAGAGTCACGTTCCTGACCCTTTGCTCCTTGGTAACGAAGGAACTAGAGTCATTTTTCACGTCTCCGTTGTTTGGTCTCTCGGAAAATCTGCAACGCGTTATTTATTAAGGATTTGTGACGATTGTCAAAAAACACCTTAATTGCGTGAGAATCGAGAAAGGATATAGAAGGTCGATGAATTCTTCTCAGTTTACAGATAAGCAGATCATGCAAAGCAACGACTTCTTCGAGCTTTTGAATCCTCCGGATGAACAAAAGAGTGCTGATAAGAAAGAAGATGTCTTGCCCAGCTATGATTTCATGCCTATTCGCCCCGCTGGTGCTTCTCAATCGATGAATCTGGAGGGCAACAATGTTGGTGGAACTAGGGTTTGGAGTTCGGCAGATTCATGGGCCAACGCATCAAATCCTAAGGTAAGATTATTATAATTCGAAATGATTTCATTTATTTGGGAGTTTACGGGGTTAAAATCTGAGAATTTATTGCTGCAATTATCGGCGACTAAAATCCTTTTGTTTTGGTTTTTAAAGTTGTAGAGATAGAGATGGCCGGTAATGCACCTGAGGAATAGTTAGTTTTGGATAGTTATTATGGACGGCATGGTTTAACGGAGGTGTCATCATATATCATAATTATTGACGACTCTTTTGTTTTTTTTTGTTCGGGTATCTTGGAAAAGTGGTTTGTAGCTTGTAATAAAAAATTTCAAGCTGTTCAGGCAGTTTTATAACATTCAAATGGAAATCTAAAGGGAAATTGAATGCGTGATAGTTGGCCAATTCTGAAAACAGGTTTGATACCCAGTGAACCTAAGAAATTTTCTTTAACAATTTCAGTCCTGCCAATGCCAGGATGAGCCTGTCATGCAAGTTCAGATAGTTGCAGACAACCTTATGGAAGTATACTTGGAATTATGCAAATCATAGTTTGTGAACTCTTCAGACCTGTGAATGGTTTTGTAGACTTGTTTCATTAATTTCCAGATCTGTAAAGCCTGAACCAAGGATTCAGGAGTCAGATACAAAGGGTTGGGAATTTCTCTGTAAACATGCTAAACAGTATAGACAAAGTTTAATCAATGCTTTTTAACTCCAAATATGAAGGAGAAAGAACAGTAGTAGTTGTTCCCAGACAAGTATGTTATGTTGCTTTCCTGTTTCACTCATTTGATGCTGGCATTGCCATGCAAGATTGAGCTTCCCATATCTGCCTCTATGCAAGCCTCTCCTTCAACCCCCGGTGCCGCTGTTGTCTAGCAGTTATTACCAGAGTTGTGTTATGCAAATGGAAGGAGGAAGGGAAGTTTGGGATTCAGAATAGGATGATTTAAGGGCCTGTTTGGTTACATGAATCTAGAGATTTCAAATCTCTGGATTCATGAATCTAAGAATTATACCCGTTTGGTTGTAAAAATCTCTAGATTCATGAAATCTACAGATTCACGTTTTTAGTGTAAAAATGTGAATCTGTAGATTTATGGGTAAGGGGTGAAATCCAAAGATTTCAAAAAAGCTATATAATTGTACATTCACAAAATCATGTCGATCAAATAAATTTTTAGGATGAATTCATAGATTTCATTCCACAACCAAACACTTAATTTTATAAATTATAACTCCATAAATTTGAAGTCTATAGATTTGAAATCTCTAGATATTTGAAATCTCCAGACTCATGTAACCAAACAGGCCCTAAGATGCTGTATTTAGTCATTGTACTTCAGATATTACTGCTCCGGCTATGTTGCCTTAGTAAAGAGACCTAAATTAAGGTATTTGTAACATGGATGACCTGGGCAAAGATACCCCTAACATGAAGGACCATATTTTAAATTACCTAACTGTACTTGAATGCTTTTCGGATATCCTAATATTAAAAAGGGCCTATAGTTAAAACATTAAAACAGAAAAAAATTGTTCATCTTCCCTTTTTGATTCATGTTTAATTTTGTTAAGCCCAACTTGGTTATACCAATGGAAATCTGAGATATAATTTCCAGTGGATGTAAAATTCAGGCCTTCTTGATTTATCCTTTTCTTTAAAACACCAAAAGTTAAAATGTTAAATTGGGAAGTGTTGTGGGGTTGTATACAAATATATGAATTGATCTATGAAATCAGTTTCTGTAGCAGTGAACTTAGAAAAAGAGACAAGCAGTCAAAAAGGGCAAGCCATTCAAAATATGCAGCGCAAAGGAATGTTGGAATTCCCTTCTTGCAAAATATAGTAAAAGCAAAAAAGAGAAACGAATGTAACAGAAATATAAGAAGAAGCATTTGCGTAATTACAATAATAATGTCAAACAGCACTTAATAGTCCTAGATGGGCCTGGTCCACTCAGCAGTTAAAATATACAAAGGGGAGAAGAGGAGAGAGAAAGGGGACAAGATTGTTTCTGTAAAATCTCTTCTTTTTTTTGTTGGGAGGGGGGAATCAAGAGAGAATGGGGCGGCTAGCAGGTGTTCAGCTCCAGACTGAGGCACCAGCCAGCCGTCCAATATCTACTGAAATGTTTGTTCTAAATTGATATGAGAAGTATTTATGTTATTCTTTTCTTCTTGTCCATTCCTGCTGTCAACTTTTATGGATCTCTTTATTGTTCTTGCATTGGCTGTGCAGAATTATGTTTCTTCATACCCTAGTGAACCTGCTAAGATTTCTGTGGAGAAAGATCGGAGTGACTGTGACACAGCAATTGTTTCTGAGATTGATCGAACAATGAAGAAGCATGCTGATAACTTGCTACAGGTGTTGGAAGGAGTTAGTGCAAGATTATCTCAGCTGGAGAGCAGAAGTCACCACCTTGAGAACTCGGTTGATGATTTGAAATTATCAGTAGGAAATAATCATGGCAGCACTGATGGAAAATTGAGGCAGCTAGAGAATATTCTAAGAGAGGTATCTTTCCCTGTCCATGATTCACTTGACCAATCTCACATGGTCCTCCATTTGTGTTTTTTAATTATTCAGGCCATAACAATATTTTGCATCCTAAGTCGCATGATTTTATGCTGCTATGTTGAATCGAAAACTGGAAAGGAAGTGAACTTTTTTCGGTGACAAACTATCTGCTTGTTGGATGGTGATTTCTAACTGAAGTCTGTGGTTTCCAGTGAACAAGCTAGCATCTTGTGTACCTTCTGTTTTGCAATTGATATCTAGGATTAGATGTGGAATGTTTAGCTTGCATCGAACTAAGGTCCAATTGACATGTGGTTATTTTAGTTTTTGGCTACATATTATCTTTTTCTGCTGCCTAGCCATAGGTCGAGAACTTCCCTAGATCTCTGTGGTATCTATATTTTTTTTCTTTATTTTCTTGGGGGGGGGGGGATTTGAGATGAGATGGTACATGAGTAATATCTCAAATATCTAGGTATCTCTACAATTTCCCAATAGACCTCTGAATTTTACCTTGATTGTATTCTTCTGACCCAATCCTGGGTGCAACTTTAACTGAAAAAAGGTCCACCAACTCAGCAAGATGTTAGTTTAGACCCTACTTGTGTGGAAGCCTTCAGGACCGGGTTTGCCCAATATCAAGCTGCATGAATGGGCTATACTTTAACAAGCTTTTGGTTGGAACTGATTTTCCTTGTCTCCTTCACAGCAGCTTATATTTGACTGAACCCCGGCCCCCGCTTCTGTTAAGGATTGTGATTTGAGGCTGGATTGAATATATTATAAATAGGGAAAAAATTTTAGTTGTGGGTCATGCATAAACTGGCTCACTAGGCTTACTGAAAAAGCAATGTCAGGTCTGGTGTGAGACAAAAGAAATCAGTTTTCCAACCAACCTTTGATATCTCCCTTTATCTACTGGTACTCCATCTTTTTTTGTAAGCTTAATACCTGCTTCAATTGGGTATCCATGGCTTTACATCCCAACATTCCCACTTCCAGAAGTAAGTCCAGGATATACTTGCGTTGGGACAATTAGATGCCTTTTTCTAATCTAGCGACTTCAATTCCCAGAAAATACTTGAGTTTCCCTAGATCTTTAACCTCAAATTCCTTGTCGAGGAAGCTCTTCAGCTTTTGTATTTCTGCCCCATCATTCTTAGTGATGACAATGTTATTTACATAAACTATAAGAAGCATGATATGAGTTCTTGACCTTTTCAAAAAGAGACTATGATCAACATTACTTTGCTTATAACCTATCGATGTCACGGCTTTTAGGAGGCGTCAAACCAACACCGGGGAGATTGTTTCAATCCATAAATTGATCGCTTCAACCGACAAAGCTTCCCTTTTGTTTTGCTATTAGAGAATCCATGTGGGATTTCTATGTAAACCTCTTCTTTCAATTCTCCATACAAAAATGCATTTTTTACATCTAATTGATGTAAATCCCAATCTTGATTTACAGCTACTGATAACAAGACCCTGATTGTTTCATTGTATACAATTTTGCAATAAGAGCAAAGGTCTTTTGATAATCAATTCCATAAGTCTGAGTGAACCCTTTTGCAACCAATCTAGCATTCAATCGGTTGATTGAATCATCCATGTTCTGTTTTACCACGAACACCCACTTACAACCTATTGGTTGTTTCCCTAGAGGAAGAGTAACCAACTACCAAGTACCATTCTTCTTCATAGCCTGCATTTCCTCTACCGTTGTTATCTTCCAATTTTTATTAGTATAGGCTTCCTGCAAGTCTTTGGAACAGATGCAGTAGATAAAGAAGATATGAAAGCTTGGTAGGAGCCAAACAAAGAATTATAGGAAACATATTTAGCTATAGGATGCTAAGTACATGATCTGATTTCTTTTCTAACAGCAATAAGGAGGTCAGAAGAAGATACCTCAGGGATACTTACAAGACTTGAATCTGAATTAGGAGATTGGAGTGGTAATATGTCAACCTTCTTTACCTGTTGTTGCCTACTGGTTTTCTTCTTCTGATAGGTTTGCACATCCTTACTTTGGTCATTTTAGCCTTTGAAATACCTCAATAGTGTGCCTTATAGGAGTGGTCTTCCCCTAAATAGGATCCTCACAAGGTTATGATAGGGATAGGGAAGACTGGGTCTACATGTATGCTGGCCGAATGCTCCCCCTGTTCAGGAATCTCTTCTTGAACCTCTAACTGGGGCTGAATTAAGTTTGGTAGGTCTCTATATGTGACAGGAACATCTAAAGTGGGAAAAAACACCTCTGCTCTTGGAGTCTTCCCCTGGAGAAGTGTATAATAAAGAGTAAACTCATTAAAGATGACATTCATGGACACTATTGTCTTCCTCGAAGGAGGATGGTAACATTTGTAACCCTTTTGAATAGCAGAATACCCCAGAAAAATGCAGTGGAGGCCACGAGGTTTCAACTTACTTTTGTGGGTTGAAGTTCTAGCATAACACACACAACTAAATATCCTTGTAGGAACTATAAAGGAAGATGTCCCTTGAAGGACCTCATTGGGGCATTTGAAGTTAAGGATTCTATTAGGCATCTTATTCATGAGGTATGATGCAATGATAACTGTGTCACTCCAATATTGGTTGGGGACATTCATGGCAATTAGAGGAGAACGAGCAATCTCTGAAAGATGTATGTTCTTCCGTTCGGCCACTCCATTTTGGTATCAACACAACTAGTCTGATGTATTATGCCAGAATCAGAGAGGTATCTCTGAAATTCTTTTTCACTATACTCGGTTCCATTGTCACTGTGAAGGACCTTCACAGTGGCATTGAATTGAGTTTTAACCACATTATGAAAATCTTGAAAACATCGGAAAACTTTATTTTTTTGTTTTAAAAGATAAATCCGTGTGAAGCGAGAATGACAATCAATAAAAGTAACAAAAAAACGATGGCCAGTAATAGATATACGGCGACAAGGCCCCCACACATCACTATAAATAAACATAAAAGGAATAGAACTTATATTATTATTAGAAGGCAAATAACTTGAACGAATCTGTTTAGCAAAAACATAAACTTCACAAAAAAAATTCCCTATGACAAGATGAAACTAAATCGGGAAAAGTTTTCTTAGAGTTCATATAGGGGGATGGCCTAGCCTACGATGCCACTGATGGAGACTTGACAAGTTGACATGATGAGGAGTAGCAAGCATAACAGAAGAAGAGGCTCCATTCGATTCCAACAAGTCGAGTCCATTGTCTGGTTTACCACCTCCAATCTCCTTTTCCAGATCATAAAAAACATAGTAGGAGGGAAGAAATGTTACCTTACAATTCAAGTCATTGGTAAGACAACTAATGGAAAGAAGGTTAGTAGACAAAGATGGAACATGTAAAACTGAGGACAAAGAAAGGGACGATGAATGTTATATGGAAGAGTAAATAATTCAAGAAAAGAGAAGCAAAACCTGTCATATGGTCTATTGCTTCAGTATCAATAATCCATGGAGCAGAAACTGAAGAAGCATGGAAGCCTTTAAATACGGTACTTGAAGTAGCAAGGTAGGAATTCGAATGTGCAGTTGACGAGGCAATGGCAGCAGTAGATGACTATAGAATGCGCCTCAGAGCAAGCAACTCTTCCTGGGGAAAACCAATATCTGGAGTAGGTACGGTAGAAATAGTTTTCGAATAATGAGCCTTGGGTTTTAGCCCTTTTTTGTTCAAAATCAGCAGGCTTCCCATGTAATTTTCAGCATGTGGTTTTGGTTGATAAGGCTTGTGGCAGTGCTCACACTTAACCATATCTTTGACTGATTCTATTCGGGACACCATACTCACACTTTGAAGAGCAGATTTTTTTATTATCGGATTATGTAGCATAGCCAGACGACGACTCTCCTCACATTGAAGAAGTGCATAGGATTGTTCTAGTGTAGGAAAGGGAGAGCGAATCAAAACCTGTACTCGGATTTGATCATACTCCACATTTAAGGCAGCCAAAAAATCATATCCCCGAATTTTGTTAACATATTTCCTGTAGGCAACCACATCATCAGGATTAGTCGGTTGGTAGTCACCATAATGGTCCAACTCTTGCCAGAGAGAGCGTAATTCAGCATAGTATTGGGCAACTGTCAACTCTTTCTATGTGGTCTCATGAAGTTTCTTTCGTAGCTCATAGATATGCACTTCATTCCCCAGTTGTCCATAAGTCTCTTTAGTAGCCTTCCCAATCTGGGCTGCTATATCCAACAATAAATATCCTTTGGCTAGATTTGGATGCATGGAACTCAAGAGGAACGACATGATAAAAGAGTCGTGTGAAATCCACTTATCTTGAAGAATGCTAGCAGTCAAAGGTTTGGTTTTAGTGCCCATAATATGAGCGACTAGACCTCTTCCAGTAATTGTTAAATAGGCAGAACAAGACCAAATCAAGTAATTAGTTCCATCGAACTTAACAAAGAGTGAAGGAAGGTTGGGATAATTTCATGACTTGTCGGAACTGCAGAAACATCCGGTCTAGTCATATCCTCAGTCCACCACCAAAAACAATTTTGTTCAAACCTGCTGAAAGGGCTGATCAAATCTGCTGGGAAAAAAAAATCTGATAGAACCTGTTGTTCTGCAGGCTTCAAACTCATTTAGAAGAATCTGAAATATCCCAAGAGAATTAAGAGGTCATAAAATATTTCTCTGCGCAGTTGTAATTTTCTGATTCAATGTTGCAGTAGTTTTCGGATCAATACCGCATAAAACCTGCTGTTCTTCAATCTTCAAACTGCTTAGAAGAATCTTGGTTTTTCAATTAATTTTAACTTGGCTCTGATGCCATGTGGAAATAATTGAATCCTTAGGTAATCAATGTGACCCCTAAGATTCTTATTTATAATAACGTGAAATATACAAAGTTACATAATTACCCTCACTAAACAACTTAATAATAATAACTTGATCCACAACTTATAATTGAACCAACCAACAGTTGCAAACGATGAAATTGACGAATGATAGGAGGACTGAGAGCTACAAAAGACAAAATGTTGTCAGCCCTAGAATTGCCAGAGATTGAAGGAAATTGGTAAGCGCTTCTCACAAAGTTTTAAAGACATGAGGGTAATTAGGTAAATAGTAGAATATTATTTGGGCGTGAAAAATTATCACAAATTTTGGAATTTTGGTAATTATTTTTAAAAATAAGATTCATTTAATTAAAACTTTTTTTTTTTAATATCTTATTAAGCAAAAAAAATTTTAATTTGACCATTTGGGAAATTTTCCCTTATAAATATTGAATTTTTTTTTTTTTCATTCATCACCTAAGTGAGAGGTTTTCTTATTCAGGCAGTTCAACTGGAAATTTGTTCCTAAATCATTCTTTGATACCTATTATTGTACATCATCAAATCTGTTGCAGGTGCAAATTAGTGTACAAGTGGTAAGAGATAAGCAAGAAATAGCAGAGGCCCAGTTGCAGCTAATGAAGCTGCAAGTATCCAGCGCTGAGCATCAACCTCAAAACCAGAATGCTACTGTCCACACAGATTCTGTGCAGCAAGTAGCTTCCGCTCCTCAGCCATCTCACCAACCCCTCCCGCCAGTTGCTGCTCTTCAACAGCCAACTCAACCATTTCCTCCAGTTGCTTCTCTTCAACAGCCAGTTCAACCATTTCCTGCTCTTCATCCTAATGCTCCACCACCTCCACCTCCCAGCCATCAGACTCCTCCAACTCAACTGCCCCAGAATCCATCCAACCAACTGCAAGAACCCAGCTTCCCACCCCCTGGACAGACACATGAGGCCATACATCAACAATATCAATTACCTTCAACTCAACAGTCCCAACCCGCACCTCAACATTATCAGCCAACTCCCCAGCTTCCACAATACTCTCAACCACCTCAGCATCCTCAGCATCTCCCACCCATGGGCCCTAGTCATCCTCCACAATTCCCACCTCCTTTAAGCCACCATACTGAAGAAGCCTCTTACATGCCATCTCAGAGTTACCCTCCAAGCATCCGCCAATCACCATCAATGACTCAGCCACCCACTGGAGCTCCTTCACCCCAACAGTATTATGGTGGACCTTCCAGTGCATATGAACCTCCTTCGAGCAAACCCAGTTCAGGGTTTTCCCAAGGATATGGCCAAACTTCTGTGCCCAACTATAATGATTCATACTCTTACAGTGGGTCACCTTCTCACTATGGAAGCTCAATGCTGAAGCCATCCCAACATTCGTCTTCTTTTTCAGCCCCAAGTGGTGGAAGCAATTACCCTCGTCTACCAACTGCTCAGATATTACCACATGCATTGCCAACTGCCACCAGCGATGGTGGTAGCTCTAGTTCTGGCAGTGCTGGTAATAGACTTCCAGTTGATGATGTGGTTGAGAAGGTGTCAATGATGGGATTCTCAAGGGACCAGGTGAGGGCAACAGTGAGGAAACTGACAGAGAATGGACAATCAGTAGACTTAAATGTGGTGCTCGATACGCTCATGAATGGTGGGGGTGAAGTACAGCCCCAGAAAGGTTGGTTCGGTCGGTGACATTTTATGTTCTTGGCACTCTTCACCTATTTTTGTATAAAGTGAATTACTGCTTCTTTGTTACGACTCTTATTTGCTTGAAGATTTTTCACTGTACCTGCTGCATTTGTTGATTTGCTTGTGGATGCCTGATTCATAATAATTGCACAAATTGTTAATGTTCTTCGGGATCTGATGTTGTGTTCCCTGTTCAGCATTGAGGGTTTGAGGGTTGTAACTTTCTGTACATCTTCTAATTGCATATATAAACCAGTTTATTTTAATTGTTTATTCAGGATTATTGGTCCCCTGACTGATCCTGCAGATACATAATGCATGACTCATTGGTGTGTTCTTCCATTCAACTCGTTCGGAGCTCCCTATTTAGTCGATGATTTCTCTGTTTATGGCTTTTCTCATGTCATTTATAAATTTGTCAAAGAGAAGTTGGTCTTGGCGGGGAAACTCTTTTTTTTCCTTTTTTTAAAAGGGATAATTACTATTGTCTCCCTGTATTCTCCCTGTATTTTGATTTTATTATTACTGTATACCCTGTACTTTTTAAAATTACTAATCCAACCTTTAACTTTGTCTACAATTACTATTGTCTCTTACAGTAAAGTTCTGTTAATTTATTAATGATGTGGCATTTTTTTATTTTTTAAAAAAAATTCCAAAATACCCTTATACATATATCTTTATTTATTTATCCTTTTGTTAAGTTACAGTATTACCCTTAATTAACTGTGGAGTAAAAAATAACTATAACCCATTTTATTCTAAAAAAAACCACCAAATAAATAAAGAATAATTGAATAAAAATCAAATAGAAACCGAAGATGAAGGCAAATCGAATTCAACTCAAATTGAAAACTGAATATTACTTAAAATATTTTCAAAATAAATGAAGTTTAATGAAGGGGGGAAACCAAATTGGATTTGGATTTTTTTCATTTTTTTAATTCAAAATAAATGAAGTTTAGTGAAAGTGGGAAACCAAATTGAATTGAATTTGGAATTTGCTTACTTCTTTAATTCAATTTTAATTCAAAATAAATGAAGTTCAGGGTAAAATTGACATTTAATCTGATTTTTATAAAAGGGGTAGCATTGTCTTTTGATTTCTTAATTTTAATGAAGGGCAAATTAGACATTACATATTCAAACTTAACGGCTACTTAACATCGTTATAAGGAAGGGGGCAACAGTGATTTCGTAAAGAACAGGGATTTATTAGTAATAAAATCAAACTACAGGGGAGCAACAGTAATTATCACTTTTTTAAATCATCAAGTGGTCTTTTTTATGGAAACGTTAACGGCACATCCTCCCTACCCACATTTTTTTTTTCTTTTAAATTGTTTTTCAGTTGCTAGGCAGCTAGGGTAGCAAAAAATTAAAGTAGTTTGGGTGATTCATTGGTTACTCCCTACCCACTCATCTTGATTTTGGTTTAACCTCAACCTTAGAGAACATTATCAATCCCCAAAAATTTAATTTCTAAAACTAAAGGATGTATTGATCTAGGCTAGTTTTGGATATGCAGAAAATAAAAGTAAAAAAACATATTGAGATAAAAATTTGTTCTATGGTTTATCTCTCTTGCAATCTATATCTTCTTTTTTTCCCTTAAGTTTTTTTGTTATTTATTTGTTTATTTTTGGCACCTAAATGTAGCCCTAGGAAATTAGGTTGGTAAAGAAGAAAACAATGGTGGCTTACTTGAAGAGGGCTTGAAAGGGCAGATCATATTCACATATTCACATATTCATTGTCTCATCATTTCAAATCGATCAAATAGTTTCTCTTATGATTCTTCTTTCATTTTACCTTTTCATTTAATTTTATCTTATGACTCATAAATGTTATAATTCCTTGATTTTTATCATGGGGTGATGTTATTTAATGTCATTTGGAAACCAAAGTTCATGGTGTCTTTTTTTTTTTTTTTTTTATTTTATTGAATAAGAGTTTTACAATTAGAGTTACATAAATGACAAGAAATTAATGGTGGTACCATGGATGAAAGGGCAGACATATTGACATATGCATTGACTCATTATTTGGGATCATCGGTACATCTTATGCGTGTTTCTTTTTTTTTTTTTTTTTTTCCTTGATATAAATGTTATAATTCCTTGAGTTTTATCATGGGGTGATGTTATTTTAATGTCATTTGGAAACCAAATTCATGGCACCCCTTTTTTTTTATTGCTAAGAGTTTACAATTGAATACATAAATGACAAGCCATTACCCCCCTGGCTAAGAATTTGAAATAGCAACCATTATGTGGGGAAGTACATCTTATGAGTGTTTTTTCCCTATGTGTTAGGGTAGAACATGCATTATGGGAACAACAACCTCATTTGCTTTTCATGTCAACTACCCTGAAGTGGGTTTGAATTGCAATTTATCATCAAATTTTGTCTTCACCTAAATAGGACTTTGAATTGACAACGACAATACAAGTGGTTGTAGGAAGAAGGGTCTTTGAAATTAGGACTTATGTAAGAACTTGGTTCATTAACTTAATCAATACACTTAAAAATGACCGTATTTTATCGCCCAAAAAAAAAAAAAAAATCAAAACCTACCATATTTATTGATCTTGAAATATTACCATTAGTATCAAATGCTCTTGCCATCTGTTATAGAACTCCATCCTGTTTGGTTAAGTTTCAGCTTTTAGTTCTCAAAATCATTCGTTTTCAGATGAGGGGGTCATGGACCTATGGGTCGGATCTAGGTATAGTCCGACCATATATGTTGAGTCCATTTCCAATCGGTTTTAGGGTTTGCTCTGGTCGGTTTTCACAATATTATCATTTTCTTATAGAATTACGTGTGGGTCATTTTAGTAAAACATAAATTAATGTTTGATCCCCTTAATGCAATAAATTACGTATGAGTCTTAAAGCAACCAACACCGTAATCCACTGTTAAGTTTTTTGAAATTTTAAACTCGGAAGAACCAAAATACCCCTCACAACATTTAGTGACAAAAATAGCCTTACTTACTTGTCATATTTTTATTCTTATGCCACCCATCTTTAATACCTAACCAAAACCGTGACTTTTTATTCCCAGGAAACTTATCATAAATGAGAGAGATGACTTGTAAATCATGCGAGGTGAGATGTGAGGGAGAAGACAAAGCAAGGAATTGCGACCAGGGCATGGGGTGCAAGTGTGTAACTCGCTTGATATACTACCTTGAGGTCTAGAACGTTCACTTCAATATCAAGCATTCCTAACACCTCTTCACTCTTCCTTCGCTTCTCTCCTTTCCTTGGTTTCTATTCAATTTGGTCTACTTCTTTTTTCTTTATGTTTCTTGATGTTCTCGTGTGATAGTTGTAAGTGGGTTAGCATCTGATGTTGCTTCTTTGTAAATGGATTTGGGATTCATTGTCATTATGCTTGGTTTATGACTTTTGAGCTTTTGTTTTTATGTAGTTTTTGCTGATTTTGGTTAGTCAAATTGGCTTATGAAAAAAGACAATCTCTCAAACACCACAAATCTAATGGGTTTGACCAATTACGCTAGTCCCAAGCTTTTCAATATTAGAAAGGAAAGGAAGAGAGGAAGAAGAAAGCGGAAGAAATCTAAAAGCCTTAAATTGAGTTCATTTGACTCGAGTGAACAAAGTTTTTTCTATAAATTTCAAAAGATTATGTGAGATTTTGTAAATATATAAATATACTTAAATCCTACATTTTCATTTACGACTGTTGGATTAGCATTTGGGCGTGTGGTGTGATGATAGCAGTTGGCTGACGGAAGTGGGTGACAAATGAAGGTACCATGGGAAATTCTTCTTTCTCTCTCATTTGGACTTTTTGCCTGTGAAAAATTTTGTGAAAGCTGAGTCTTCGATCAAACACTGAATAAAGAAGCCGCAGTTTTGGTTGGTATTAGGATGAGTAGCATAAGAATAAAAACATGATAGATAAATGAGGTTATTTTGATTATTAAACACCTTGAAGGGTATTTTGATCATTCCATATTTGAAATTTGAAAAAACCTAAAAGGTGAAAATGGTGTTAGTTGGTTTGGGATCTATATGTAATATATTACATTAAGGTACCTAGCATTCAAAAAATTCTTTTTTATCTAATAGAATTGTGAAATTATTCTGTTTGGGTCACTAACGGGCCAAGAGTCGGAGCCCCGAGCCCGAGCCCCGATTGAAGGGGAAAAACGAAGAGAGAGAGAGAAAAACAAAACAAAACGAAAACAAAACAAATTAAAGAAGACTCCCGCATCCGTATCCCTCTAAGCTTCTTCCCAAAGGAAGGGGAAATAGCTTGGGAAAAAACCCTACCAGGGTCTTACAGTAAAAGCTCCGAAGAGAAGTTTCGATAATTATCTCAGAAATAGTGTTCTGCGTGAGGTTTGAAAGTTGCATTATTAGCTAATGGCGTTGTAGGGATTCGTCTTCGGAGCGGTTGGGTCATAGACGATGAAGAGGAATGGTTGGGGATATGAAATTTGAGGAGTCGTCATTAACTGGATATCTCGTGAAGAATCTCGAAACACTGTGAGTGATTTCTACTTTATATATGGTGTTCTTTCATCGCTGTTCATCCAAATTTATTTGGGGCGTTCGGAATTGCTTGTGAAAATGGACCGTCTCTATTTCGGAACTTATTTATTGAACATGTTCGATGCGTAAAATATTCATTCTGCCTAAAATTATGGTTGAGAAGATGGGCGTCGTTCTATACGCCAATAGAATATTGTTGATAGTTCTTGAAGCCATTTGGTTGATAATACGGTTTTGTTCATTAATCTCTGAACATGCTTCATTGCAATTTTATTTTCTTTTGGGCAATTTTTTAAAAAGTCGTACCCTATATATATTTTCTCAACAGCGAATGTAGTTGTTGTTGATATTTTGCTATTACTGAGCTGAAAATAGGTCTAAATACTTCAACTATCTACCCTATATATATATATTTTTTCAACAACGAATGTAGTTGTTGTTGATATTTTGCTATTACTGAGCTGAAAATAGGTCTAAATACTTCAACTATCTTCTTTCAATTCTTTTAGGTCCTTTTAGATGCCAAATCAAACTTAAACATAGTTAGAGGTTAGAGGCAGAGGAAAAAAACGTAACTAATATTAGATTTAGGACTTCAAAGTGTTCGGGTTATTTAGTGTGAAAGGCAAAGTGTTAAACATATGGTTTTCTCCAAAAATTCTTAAACCTGATAATCATGTAGACTCGGACTACAGCAGTTTGGTTCATTTTAGGTTTAGGATTCTGTCGTGTAACATTAGTATTGGTGTGATCATTTCAAGCTTCATGCACTATAACTAGGTTCTTGAGTTCTGCTCATCTCCAGCATGATGATTGATGCATGGATGTCAGTATCATTTTTATGGAACTTGCACTTAATTTCGAGATGTAACCTCTGCTTGGTCGATGCCTGTTCAAATCTAGCACATTCAATTGCAGATGTGTATGTGCCTGAGCTTGGGGTATTTCTAGCTATTCATTTTGTTTGATAGTTATTTGTTGCAATTTAAGGGTCATGTGGCCTGCTAATGACATCTGCTTTTTTTATTATTATTATTATTATTATTATTATTATTATTATTATTATTATTATTATTATTATTTCTTTAAACACTTATCAGTATAATCATAATGTAGGAAGGATATTACTAGCACAGGAGATTTACAAATTGCACTTCATAAGTTGTATTATAACGGACAAGCAAATTTGTTATAAATATTGTAGAGTTTGGTCCTAAAAGAGTTGAAAAGTGGAATAGGAATCAAGTAACATGGTTGTCAAAGCAACAAGGCAAGGCTAGGCAATAGAGGGCAATGAAAACCAAGGTGACAAGGTGACACCAGGTACCTTGATCCAAAAATGGGCCTAGGCTCCTAGGTGGACAATTGACAACCAAATAAGTTAGTGGTTGCAATGAAAACCAAACTGGCAAAGCATTTCCTAGGCGACAGCGGGAGCCTCAACCCAAAAATGGGGCTTTGACAACCACATAAGTAACCAATCAGAAATTGTCTGTACAAGTAGTAAATGTGTCATATGAAGAACATAACTCTTCAGAATCCTTGTGTTTCCAAGTATCCTTCTTTTGTTGGACATCACATGGCAGTTATTGGTTAGATGGGGAAAGAACTAAACAATTGGAACCACAGGAACTTTGCACAGGTTTTGAATAACTAGTGAGGCCTGCAACACGTGAACAGAGAAGGTGTAGGAGGAATGGAACATTTTCATCTTTTGTATTCCCTTCAATGGTAATTATTATAGACTTGAATGGCAAGGAAGAAAGATACTGGTACAATATGAAGAGAACGTATCCAAGGTAGAGGATGATAAGAACCTTCTTATGTAAGGCTTATTGAGTGCTATGTGTATCTATTCAATAAGCAGCATTCAGGTTACAGCTTCTGTGGAAGGTTTCCCTGAAAAGCATCTCGGGATTTTAGTGTTTGAATACCAAACTTATCCTAGAACATTGATATTGTTGGAATTATAGTCCTCCAAAAGGGTTAAAATAGTGAAGAAGAATTAGATCCATATTGATCTAAAGAGAATCTCAGCGATGGACCCAGGACTTTTGTTTGGGCTAACACAGGATTATATCTGGCCCAAGTTCTGTGTTTATTCAAATCTATATCTAGTAGTCTATACCTTACCATTCTGCTACGTCCAACAGCCTTTATTGAAGGAAGATGTTTCCCAGATTTTTCTGCTGGTGTATGAGAGGCTAGTGACCAGAACCTGTGGACTCCAAAGCCAGCTAGCTTGGAGAAGGAGATTGAAATTTGATTGGCTATGTCAGGGAAGAATTTTGTGGCCTTATGAGTCCTAAATTTTTTGTAGTTTTCATATCCTGCATTGGGCGTATAAGCTAGAGACTATTTTCTTCTTATAGGTTATTAGTAGTTTAGTACTTTCCTTTTTCTAGGATTAGTTGTCTTCTAACTAATTAGATGATGGTTGGGTTGTTTTGTAATTGTTTTTAATTAGGAAAACATCCAGTATATTTTGGAGTCAACTTTATAAACACAATGATGTTTTTGGATTCTGTTGCCAACGATTTAATTTTAAAAAAGAAAAAAAAAGTTTTTGTTTTGGAGTCATGCTATGCTGCAGGATGCACTGGGGATGATGAGATTCCCACACTTGTCGCAGAGTTCAAAAACCCACCGGCACCGACTGCTGAGACAACCAAAACAGGTAACATGGGCAAATTCTCCTTTTTTGGGGGGGGGGGTTGGGGGAGGGTTGGTCGGGGTTTGGTTTGTTCTATTAGTGGAGGCAAATGGACTTAGTTGTCTCCAAAACTTTAGGGGAGCGTTGTTTTAGGTTTAATGGATGTACTTAAATCTTTTGAGTATAAATTTTCAGAAAAGAGTATTCTGCAATTTGGATTTACAACCTTGGTTGGCAGTATTGAACCTAATATTGGGGATAGTAAGTTTGCCTAATGGAGATGAATATAGCCAAATCTTCCCCAGTAAGCAGCAAATGATATCCGTATAGTGAGTTATATCCCAGAACAATCCTTTTTTTGCCTTTAATCTTTGTCCTGATCTCCATTCCAAGCGATTAAAACCTTGTTGTGTTTTCAGTATTTCATTTCTGCTATTCAATTATAGTGGTTCATTTAGGGGTTGTTTGACAATGATTATTTGGGCGAGAATCAGTTTCTGGTGTGCTTGCGCCCATTTTCTCATTTCACCTAGTTGAAATCTTGTTTGGTAAAACTAGAATGGGCATGTGCTAGTGGCAAAATGGGCACACAATCTTGTTTGGCAAGTGCAAAAAGTGGGCATGTTATTATTATTATTTTTTTAAATAAAAACCATCTTAAAAACAAGTTAAAATAGAAGTATTTAAACTTAACTCCTGAATTGGTCACAATACCACAATTATTATAAAAATTGTTAACAATATAATTACAGCTCCAAATAATATAATGTCTTAAGTGATTGGAGGCAATCCCTCTTTTGCTGCCAATTCATTTGTAATTGTTATGGATTGCTATGGCATCATTGCTGATCAAAATTCCCCGAACCTGAAAAGATAAACAAAGAACTATTCATTATGAATTGCTGTGGCATCATTGCTGATCAAATTTCTATGGATCCTTAGCCAGAAGTAAGTGGATGTTTGGACACCCACTTTTGGCATAATATTCACTGTGAATACTGAATCTATTGAAGTCAATATTCAGTCTATACTGAATCTATTAAAGTCAATCCCAATATGTATTTCATGTGAGTTAAAATTGATGGAATCTTCCAACTTGTGTACCATTGGATTGCAAGTTAATATGCAAGTCCATATTTCACAACTCTGTGCTGAGACGCATACATTAGATTGAGGTTATCACCGAATAGTTCCTACGGAAAATGATCAATATTTGTTGAATGCTATCAATATGATGGAGAAACTGGAAGGTAATGAACTTCAGTTTCTTCAATCAAGTGTTTTTAGAAAAAGTGACACTCCACTCTAATGATTTACAGAGTAATTCACAACAGACTTTGAATTGTATTGCAAATCCTAAATAGTTCCTGTTCTTGTGGAGCATGCATTTATAGGGTTGGCCTTCCTACAACATGTATCACCTACCTAGACAGCAGAGAGAAACAAAGCCAAAAATCGCACAGAGGTAGAAATCTAGATTTGATTCCATAGTTGTCAGGTGGGGAAAAAAACATAAATCAAGAGCAGAGAAGAGCAGGTTAGAAGAGAGGAACTGCCGCTTTAACGTCAGAATCAAACATTAAACAGAGAGAGAAAGCAGAGAAGAAGCTGGATCAAAATACCTAAATCGAGAAGCTTTCATAACGGATTTTTTGATTTGTAGAGACGGTGTCGAATCTTCTTGTGATCTGCAGTAGCTTTGACTTGCGATCGATGGTGAATGGTGAGTATACCTTGTTGTTGCTCCTTTGATTTGAGGGTTTTCGTTGAGAGAGAGAGAGAGCTGAGAAAAAGATCAATCGAGAGTTGAGTGTGAACGAGAGAGAGGAATGACTTGGTTTTGGGGCATTTGTGTTTAAAAGGTAAATTTACATCGATACCCTCATTTACTGTTTTGGCCAGCCTTTTGGCCCATGTGTGCCCTGCATTTTTGCCCCAAAGTTTGCCCGTGCCCAAGAAGCTTCAATTTGGAGCTTATTGGGCATGATCTGAAGTTTGCCAAAACACCCAGTTCATGCCCCGTTCTGCCCATTTTGGTGAACCAGCACACCTTTTTAGCATGCTTTAGCACACAAGATTTCATTGATTCTGTGCCAAAATAGCCCTGAGCACAAGAAACAGCTCCAAAAGAGCATTGCCAAACAACACCTTATTTACAAAACTACTATCCACTAAAAGAGTCTCAGTTATTTACAATTCTGCCATCCAGTGGTAGAGTTTCATTTATTTATGATTCTGTCTTCCACTAATAGGGTATCATTAATTAAGACATCCACGGATAAAGTTTTATTTATTAACTATCTGTCTTCAACTGAGTTTTATATTTTACAATTTTCCATCCACTTATAGAGTCAATTTTGAGTATACACTTCTTTATCTTCTTTTTGGCAGCCATTAGTGAAATCTAATCCAAAGTTTGACACTCTTACTGCCACTATCAATTCTATCAAGACAATGATGAAACCTGTGCAAGCTTTCTATTGATTAATTGCAATCTTCCAATAAAGGAAACGTTCCATGCTAATTAGGAATTCTTCCAGCCCTATCATCTCCAAATTCAAAGTTTCATTTCATTGTGGCATTTTGGTCCTATCAAGTTGACCGAGATACCGGAATTTTGGTGTGATTTGCTGAAGTATGGTTTTTTTTTACTGCCAAGTTTCGATGGGCCATTTGGTTGATTTTAGGCCAAGTTAAGGCATGAAATTTCATACTCCAAAGGGGGAGTCAGGTTAGCAAGGGACTATTGCCTAAGGAAGCGTGAGGTCCTGAGTTCAACTATTCATGCCCTTGGGAGACTCACATAGGGGGTGTTTGGTGCTTGTAACTGCTTCTGTTGAAAGTTGAATGGTTCTTTTTTGACCTTGGTGTGACCCATTCCATGTGATTGTAGGGTTAGTATGGACCCACGGGACTTGTCAGGTTGAAGGCCTAGATGCCCTTGTCAGCCGAAAAAAGAAAGAGGCCTGAAACATCGTGGAAACCCTATTTTAAGCTATATCAAGAAATTCAGACGATCATATTGCAAAAGTTGCTACGAAAAATTGGTATTTTTTACACCTTTGATTGGCAGTATACGGTTGATTCTTCATGTTTAATTGCATAATTATACATCGCTTAAGTATTAAAGGGCATAATGATAATCAATTTAAAGTTTCAAACAAGTTAGATATTGTTAAAGATTCTTAATAATTAAGTACATAATTTTCAAGGACATGGTCATATCATACTCTCTGCTAAAGTCCTAATACAATTGTTTAGTACTTAGTAAACACCTGATGGATCTGATGCGCATTGTTTTCTGAGTACGCATCATAGATGGATCATTAAACTGTGAAGCGACCTGCCGATCCATTGTGATACAAGTCATATGATGCCACTAGTGGTATGCCCGGTTGGTGGGTTGGGTAGAAGAAGATATCATCTGCAAAAGTCGATTTGGTACATCCCATTGAGTGGGATTCATACTTAATTACCAAAATCTCTAGACTTAAGCACCTCTCTTAGCATCTCACTGAGGATTGTTGCATCCCACAATAGAGCATTCTGAATTTTGAAGAACTTTGAAACTGAGTATTATTCAACAGAAAAATTCCAAACATTTTTTTTTTTGGGGGGGGGAGGGTGTTTTGCTTTATGGCCTTATACCTTTAAATAGAAACTATAGGTGTACTTTATAACTAGAACGTAGAATATACTAAAATAGGAAAGAGAAATTGAAAACTCTTATCAATAATGGAACTCATATCCTTGTAACTAAAAGTCTACTTTAACTAGTTTTTTTAGGAGTTCCATATGATCAAACTCTTACCTAATGTAGAAAAGGAGGTCTATTCAAAGTTCAAACACGATCCTATCCTATAACCAAGAAAATTACAGCTCCTTAATGAAATTAATTAAATAATAAGGTAAATCTTGTGCTTTCCTACCTCCTACCTACAATTTCAGCTCATTAAATGGCCTATTACAAAGAAAACCCATTCATCTAAAGGCTCAACCCATTATAATACAACCTGAGGCTTATTTCCACTAAAATAGCACAATTTTGTGTTTTAACTGCATCACTAATTATGCGCTGAGCGTTCCAAAGTATCCAGGGAAAAAATCCAAGAATTTCTAATTAAAAAATGAAAATGATCAAGGTTGTCATTTCAAACATATCTGGAACTGGAAACTTTTGTTCTCAGCCAATTATCCTCACTAATCTTCTGAAATGATGCCTTCTTTGGTGAGGTACTGAACTCGTTTTCTAATTTCAACAGAGTTCACTACTTACACTCAGTTGCTGAAAACTTGGCACTGACTTAAGGCGGCTGGATATCCAACTTCTTCACTGGATGTTGTGATTCTTAAAAATGTTTTGTGTGTGCTGGTCTGAAACCAATATGGTTTTACTTTTTCTACTTATATAACAGTAGCTAGTGGGTCAGCAAAATTCTCCAAAAGATAATCCATTCAGATGAATGCAGTTGAACAGACATTAAATTGTCTTTCATTCGTAGGATTCAAATCTTTTAATTTCTCCTTCCACAATTGTTCACTGGCTATTCACTTTAAGTTATTGATTAGATAAATACCAGGTTAATTATCTTGCTGAAGTAGTTGAGGTAGAGTTGTGTTGAGTTGAGTGCATTATTGAATCCCTTGTAATGGATGATCTAGATTCGCATGTGTGTCTCTGAGTAATTGATTAAGGTCTTGATGATAATTATGGTATTTGGGGGGGAGGGGTATCAAGGCTATTTCGGTTAATTTATTTGGACTAATTTCTGATAGCGTGTGTTTTGCATTTTTCAGGACAGAGGCTGACCCTGTGATTCTTGCTGAATATGTGGCTGCATTACTAAAGAAAGATAAACCTGTTGAAGAATTACAGAAGCTCTGTACTGAGAATTTAGTTGAATTTCTTGGTCAGGGTATGTTTGGTTTGTTGTGATTCCCTTTTTCTTTTTCCTATCTACTTTGGGCTTTTGGAAGCAGTGTTCCTATTTCTCAGATGCATAATGGAGTGTGGTAAAATACTGTTGATAAGGGTTGCTTATCTCTTAGAGAAAATATTATATTTCTTCTAATTGAGTTTTCAAATTATCGGTTAATAATACCTTTCTAAATCAACTTAGACGTTTGATAGTGGTGTTACTTATTAAAGGGTGTGGCAAAATACCCTTTTGAATGAGTGACGGTGATGCACAATATTGGGAATGATGAGCAATGCACCAAAGGTCTCCTCAACTTGCTTCTTCCTCTTGATGATGTTTAAGGGAGGATGCCTTGTGTTCCTTCACACCTGGCTAGGGAGACGAGGCTTGATAGAGAGAAGCAATAATGAGTAGCAATAATGAGTAGCTAATTAGTGTCTTCTGAATTGTGGTTTAGAGTGTCATTAAGAACTCTATTTCTATCCAAAATGTATGTTTGATTTGAATCCCAAAGGACAGCAAATGGTCATATCTCTGGCCTAGCAATCAACCTATACAATGAGATGGTTGACCCACACAACTAGCTGGTGAAAAATAGCCGTTGGAAGCTTAGTTGGCCTGACGGTTACTTGATGGTAATGAGTCAGCAGGCTGATGGTCGACCTTCAGGCCTGGCAGTTGCAACTGTCAGGCTTTTGACTCCGATGGTCAATGAGGCCATTCTGCTCAATGGTCAATCTGCACTTCCCCTGCCTCTTATTTTAGGCAATTTAAAGATCATTTTATGAAACAGGCAACTGTCCTAAGGTCTGACCCTATAGCAGCTCATGCACATATGCTCAAAATGCAAAAGTATGAAAGTTCATTTTGCAATTATAGGATGCCATGTGTCCTAGGCTAAATACTCTAGAAGAACATCCTCTTGTGTGAAAGCATTTTGTGTAAACCCTTGGCTTGTTTTACAGTCTTGGTCTTAAGTATCATTGGGACATGTTCTGTTAATTACATGTCCTTAGGGGTGTCCGTGTGTGTCAAAACTTTTCTTGTCCATTCTAATAATACTTTGTCTAGGTTTGGCTTTTGGTAAATTTATATGTACTTTTTTTATCTTACTTCAACACGTTCACTATTGCTTTTTCTCGCAGAAGTGCTTCTGATTATTGTATCTTTATCAAAAAAAAAAAAAAAAAAAAACAGAAATGGGATCTTGTAAACAATAGTAACTTTTATGGGGACATGGTAACTATTGCTTTACTCACAAATATGTTTCTGATTATTGTATCTTGATAAAAAACAAGAACGGAAATGGGATCTTGTAAACAATAGTAACTTTATGGGGAGATTATGGACAAAGACTGAGAAGTTTAGGTTAAAGGGAGTAACTTATTGATTCTAGCTTAATTGGCGAGAAGGTAATACAGTAGCAATATCGTGGTTGCCTAGTTGGATGGGCATCTGGATTTGGGATCTCAGACCTACAAGAACCAGACTTAAAACAGGTTTTTGGTCAAAAGGGGGTTGGCAGGATATAATATCATGGTCTATTTTTTATTTTGTTAATTTTAGAGGGTGCAATTGTATGTTCCATAGTGAACAAGTGATCATGGATTTGAGTCTGCAAACTTTCTCTTTGCGAAAGCAGGGGTAAGGCTGTGACAGTATGACCCTCCTCAGACCCCATGGTGGTAGAAGCCTCATGCACTGGGCACGTCTTTCTTTTTTGAATTTTGGGAAGTGGCTGACACAGGAGATAGTTTACTTTTCTGTTTGAGTGTCATTTTCCTAGTTGAATTTTGTTTTTGTTTTGGAATGTAATTAGGAGCTCTCTTTATTCAAATGCTCGTAATCCAACAATTTAGACAGATGAATATTGCATTGGGAGTTCAAAGTTACCTGTTGTTACAATATTGTGACATGATCGTTTGTTGCTGATTTATCCTTTATCTGTTCTTCTTCCAGTTTCAGGTTTTCTGTTCCTTTATCCTTTCTGCTATTCTTCTTTCTTGTTCCTTACTGCTATTATTTTCTTTCCGCTGCTGTTTCTTCTGTTATTCTCTGTTTGCTATCTCTCCCCTACCGTTTGCCTATTCAGGCATTACTGCTGGCTCAAGGAGAGAAAAATACTACCTCTTTCCATTATTCACTTTTCAGCCTCAAAGGTTGGGCTAGAATAAATACTATGGGTTCCCTGATTTTCAAATTCCTAGATCCAAATCTTACTGGAATTGTGAGAATCATACCATCTATCAGATCTGAACTAGTGCTTACAATTAGGGTGTAATTGCATACCCTAAATCTCCCTCTTCATGTACTGTTTGGGGTGATTGGTTGTATTTGAAGGGGCTTTGGGTTGGTAAGTGTTCCCTAAAATTTAACGGTAATTGAAACTTGGTTTATAGTTTCGTCAATTTCTACATTTTACTGTACTCTTCTCTTTCCCAAATTTCTGTGTCCTATTCTTAATCTGCTCTTTTTCCCCCTCTCTGTTTGTGAGTAACCGATTTACCTTACTAATGATACTAATCCCTTTTGTAATCCTAGCCGTACTGTCAACCAAGCAACCCCTTTAAGATTATGTTTAATTTACGAAGTATGTCACTCCCTTTGTAAAATTTGAATTGCTTACAGAAATGCTATCAGCCCTATTGTTTGAGTCACTACATGCTTGGGTGGGCTCGTAAGGGATCCAAGCCAGGGTCCTGTTTCCTTTCTCTTCGGTCCAAATTTCATGAAGGGGGTAATGGGGGACATAATACAGGAGAATGAAGGATAAAGAAGATTGGGGGAAGAAGGGAAACCTAAGAAGAATCAGACTTGAAAAAGGGGAAGATGGAGAAGAACACTCTTAAGAAGAAGAAGAAGAGGAGAGAGTCTTTTTCTGTTTTCTGGGAGGGGGGGGTGCAAATGTACAAATCTCAATCTGTACCTCACTTTTCTATTCCTTGCTTAGTAACTAGTTACAAATGTCTAAATAATAAAAGAGACTTGCTTCAATACAAAAACTACGATAGTAGGACTCTTGGTAATTTAAAACTAACACAAAAAAAGGCTGATCTTACCAGTTACCAAGACTCCTAGGAATTTAAAACTAATTAAGACTGATCCTAAATATCCTACTCAAATTAAAAATTTGATTACATAATTATCCTAATAAATAAATAACAAAATCCTAAATACGTGAGCACTTTCCTTCTCTCCATTTCAACCTGCAGTGTATTGTGCAAGTGCTGCAGGTCCTTTTTCTTCATGTGAAGAGCTCAAGCATATTTGAAATCCTTTGCTGAGTTCTGTTAGTATACGAATTTTTGTTGATGTATAGAAGAAAAACTTGTTTTAAATAGCTCTAATCCCTCTTTAGGTTGCTGACTGCAGCTTGATGCCGTAATTTATTTATTTATTTCTGTTCACAGGTACAAATTCCTTCATTACAAAGTTGTTTCAGGCTCTAGAAGATGGTTCTATTGTAGCACCTGCTGAGAGTTTGGGTGCCATCAGGAAGGGTGAACCATCTCCATCTTTCATTGCGCAGGATCAGACAGAACTGAGAATTTCATCTCCAAAGCCAGAGGACCTATCTCCTACAGGCTGCATCAGTGACCCTGAGGAGAAAGAGGTCAGTGATGATGAGGATGATGATCGAAACCATAAACATCGTAGGAGGGAGCCAAGATCTGGGTCTTTTGACAGAGATGCACCTGAACAATTCTTGAGCAGGCCAAACAGAAAGCGTAAACCTTTTGAGAATGGGCAGCTATACCTTGAGAGTGGTCCTCAGCCTAGTGAAACACGAAAAGGATATAATCTTTCCCAGTCAGAGAGAGACCTTTCTGCAAAATTTGAAAAAAGACGTCTTGGCATAGCAACACATCCACATGCTCAATTGGACTTAGGTCAGAGAGCAAGAATAAATCAAGCATCTCGTGGTGATCTTGGTGCTCGTTTTGATTTATCTGCATTGGCAGGTCGTCCCTTGGGTAGGGGAAGAGGAAGGAGTTCTGGCCTCTGGAACCAACATGATTCCAGGTTCAGCTCTGTGGAGTCGCTTGATTTTGCGTCGCATATGCCTCCACAAGTAGCAACCCCTTCTAACCTATTTCCTGGAAGAGGATTGCCAAGTGTTGGAAATGCACAGAGTGGATCCTGGAATGCTTTTGGTTTAATTCCAAGAATGCCCAATGGAAACCTTGATACATTCCATTCCCTTGGTTTGCAAGGAACGCTCAGACCACCAATCCCTCCATCCTTGAATATGGGCATGGCACGCCAACGGTGTAGAGACTTTGAGGAGCGTGGATTCTGTCTGAGAGGGGATATGTGCCCAATGGAGCATGGTGTGAATCGGATTGTTGTTGAAGATGTTCAGGTACAACTTGATTTTCAATTGCTTCATGCGATTTCATTTTGTCCCATGGATTAAAGCCCTTGTTGCCATTTCAAAACCCAACTCATTCAGCCAAAAAACTGAGTTGTGCAATGTTATCAGCTAGTTGATGCACTTTTTCTTTCTCTTTTCTTATTGAATCTAAGCCAGGTTCAGTGCAAAACTTACAATTACTATAAAATACTGAGATATCCAAGATATTAACTCATATCTAATGTTGTCTTGGTTTCAAGTTGCAGCTTGGTTAGCTAAAATAGAGTTGGCCAAAAATCTTAGTGAGTTTGCATGCACATATTTTAGTTATTATTTTGGGGAGCTGGGGGAGATTGAAGTTAGGTTTTGGTGGGAAGCATATGGTTATGGTAAGAAATTTTGGCGAGATTTCATTGACATTTTTTTAGTTATTATTTTGGGGAGTTGGGGGAGATTGAAGTTAGGTTTTGGTGGGAAGCATACGATCACTGTAAGAAATTTAGGCGAGATTTCACCAACATTAATGGCGCAATTTGTGCAGAATTCTTGAAAACAAATGATAAAATAATAAGACAAAAATTATGATTCATTCATTCTTCTACCACGTGTGTGGCTAGAAATGCTAAATGTCAGTCAATTTTTTCACTTGGGCCTAGACTTAAATGGGAAATGGACTGTTCTTCTTCCTAACACGTTCCTATGAGTCTAATATCCAGAAACCGTGAATATGGTCTATGGGGGAAGGTCAGGTTTTGCATAAAAAGCTATATACTACAGCAGCAAGCTACCGGTGGCGACCATGGTGATGTCAGCTTCCATTTCTCTGCCTCCTTGTAACTTGCCAGTCAACCGTTCATTCTTATCCGCTGGAGCTTTTCATTATTCCCTTCAACTGAAATATCTCAGTTCACCAGCGATCTTTTGAATCCCCGTCGCTCTTATTTTGGCCTCTTCCATTCTCATCGAAGCTGCTCCCAAAAAATTCTCTAAAGATTCTTTCTTGGAGATAAGGTTTATACTCACCGATTAAAGATATTTGGAGGTTTGTAATAGAATCAGTTCTGGGATATGAAAATCGGCCAGAAAAAAACAGAATGATTCGAGATCTGATGTGATGAAGAAAATCAGCCAGTCTAATATCGACTCAAACATTCACAGGGAAAGGGGTTTCTCCCTAACCAACTGAGTTTGTGGTCCTTACTGCAGGGTTTGCCAGAGAACACAGGGATGAGGGTTTGGTATCGTCTCCGCCTTCTTTTCCATCTCCGTCGATATTCAGTAATTTTTCAAGACTTTCGGCAATACTTGCCAGAATTCTGGCGAATTTCAGAAAGTTTTGTTTTCGCTGGGAGAAACAAATCGCTGATCACAGAAACAGCCAAAATTTAGCGAATTTCAGCGAAAAGTAGTACCGTGCATACAGTTAAAGTAAAATATTGAGATATTATGAAGATATTCTCTACCTATTTAACTCATACCTAGTGTTTTATGCGAATCCCTAAGAAAATATATAACTAAGATCTCGATGAGTTCTTGATCCATGGCTGCCACCATATGAGGCAGAGTACCTGAAGTTGAAGATGAATAATCTGGAAAAAAAGTATCATTCCCTGACATTGCCATGCATGTGATGAAGATACCATCTTGTTGGATTTGATACAGGAGAACTCCTCACCTGGTACTAAATCAGATTTAGCTCAACAATTTGTATGTGTCTTGTATTTCAATGGTTTGGGAATAGCAAAGCCTGGAAAATAATCTTTTAGTATAATGTTTATCTTCATTTGTATCATAACAGGTCTTGACCTCAAAGATCTCTTATGTACCTGTCTGCTGGTCATGATATCTTCTTGGATCTGTATTAGATGTACTACTAATAAGGTCTGGAAAAGGGCTTCTTGTGTACTTGCTTCCTGACATGGTTGCTTTGTTACTACTTGTAATGCTATGTCCATATTCAGTTTATGTTCTCATGAGTCTTGTCCAGTCACCTGTTTGAGATAGCACTTGAAATCCATGTCTAGGCTATTGAGTTTTTATTCACACTTTCAGATTGCTAACCCTATAAAACTGTTTAAATGGTTGGAAAGACTATATAATGATTAATCTGAAAAAGTTTATAATTTTCAATAATTAGGGTCATTCAACTCATGGAATTTTGTTCCCAGAACAATCATCAAGATCGAAGAGTTGTTGATTGGTTAAACTACTTGGTGCATGTTGGTGTTTCCCTAGATGAATTCATATATATATATTATGCCGCTAGTATAATTGATAAGAAAAGACTGTATTGCATTGAGGTAGTCATAGTGCATTGCAATCAGAGTGTTCAAATTCTGTGCTTAAATCATGTCCCAACTTGGCAGTAACAGTTGGTTTTCTGAATTACAGAGCCTTTCTCAGTTCAACCTCCCTGTTTCAGTTCCTAGTGCACGCCTATTGGGGGTGCCATCTGGAACAGGACCTTTAGCTTCAGTTAGTGCTCCTTCAGGCCTGTTGACGAATAACAAAGGTTTGCATGGTAAAAGTACCAAACCTGGGACAAATGATGATGGAATAGGCCTGAATGGGGTACCGTCTTCCTCTGCTGGTGTGGGTGAAGCTGATCTTTATGATCCTGACCAGCCTTTGTGGAATACTGACCATCCAGAGACATCAAGTGCACTTTTAAGGGCCCCTTCTTCCAAGATTAGTGATGTTGAGTCCTTGTGGGATTCTGATACATCTTATTTCCACAGTTCAAGGGTTTCTGATGGAGTTGAAGGTGAACGTCCAGGTAAAAGCATTACTTCAACGGCATCTGTTTGGGGACGGATTGGGAATTCAGGAGTTAAAGTAGAAGCTTCGGGTGCAAATGTTAATCCATTACCCTCCTTAGGTTCTATTGGGAATGAAGCAAAGGAAGATCCTGAGGAGGCATTACCTAGTTTTCCTGGTATGGCTGTTCATGGGAAACTGACTTTTATGGGGGACGATGACCCAAAAACTGTGAATTCTGCTGCTATTTCAAAGCTACGGAATGATCCTGGGCGAAATGGTGGACGGCCGATGCAGAAGGCGTTACGTACACTTTTTGTGAATGGTATTCCCCAGAAAAGCAACAAGAGGGAGGCCCTTCTTTCTCATTTTCAAAAATTTGGGGAGGTTATTGACATTTATATTCCACTGAACAGCGAAAGAGCATTTGTTCAGTTCTCCAAAAGACAAGAAGCAGAGGCTGCTCTGAAGGCTCCTGATGCTGTGATGGGCAACCGTTTCATCAAGTTGTGGTGGGCTAATAGGGATAGCATTCCTGATGACGGCATTAACAGTAGCAATGCTGTGTCAGCAGCTTCCCGTGGTGTTACAACTGCTTCTATTCCCTCCCAGACATCAATGACTGATGGAGCAAAGGAAAATATCCCATCTGCACCTCTGAAGGTTAGTACATCTTCATCTGATGTTCCCGTGCCTGCTGCCATTCACCCTAAACCTGTTGTGGTAGATAGTCACAAGGCTATCCCCCCTGTGCAAAAGAAGTTAGAGAATTTGGAGCTTTTGAAGGAAGAACTCCGAAAAAAGCAGGAGATGCTGGACCAGAAGCGGGATGACTTTCGCCGCAAGCTGAATAAGCTTGAAAAACAGGTAAGACCCATTTCCACCTTTATTTTACTTTTATGCAATCTTAAATGCATTTTTGATATGTTTGAGAGGCCTACAGTTTTCAATCATTTGGTCATTACATTCTTATTTATCTGCAAAAAAAGAAAGTTCTGTACAGGTCTTGGGTATGGACTTGTGTTTGAAGACGCATGCATAAAATTAGGTTTTGGCAAAAAAATTCAAATAACGTGAATTATGTAAAATTGTAAGCCCACTGGGTGGCATTCAAACCCTGAATTTTGTGTTTGTGCAGGCTATATCAGTTAAAGGTGAAGCAGCTGCTGACCAAGCTATTAAAAGGCATAAAGTGGGGACTGCAACTGATATTGCCAGGGCTGCTAGTCCACGAGCCACAAATCCTAGTACTACAGGTGAAAGAAAGGCTGATAAAAACAATTCAGAGGAGAATAGTGCATCCCCCAGTCCAAAAACAAGTTCAAACTTGATGTCACAGTCACCTAGGAATTTGAAGCAGCTGAGTCGTACATCTGTACCAATAGGGCCTCCTTTTCTGGTGAATAGGTTCAAGTTGGATAACCGTCCGACTGCATTTAAAATTCATCCGCCGTTACCAGCTGAGTTGGCAAATGTAGGTCCTCTCTTTCTCTTTATATGCTTTTGTGGTGCATATATTTCTCTATGCTGTTGATGCTTTTTAATATTTGGGTAAATAAAAAGAGTCATGTCCTTTTTCAAAGAGCAATGAAGCATCATCTAATATTGATATGGGAATAATCATGTTGACCCAAAAAACCCGATGGGATGTGAATGCATTATCATAATTTTATATCAATCCCCATCAGATTTGAAGACAGTCAAAAGGAATTGTTGTCACTTCAAATAAGAAACATAACAGAAGTTCTGGTGCAAGTATTAACCTTGAATAGTGGTAACCGGCAGGAGATTGATGGCAGCCAGGGTCAATACAATGATGAAAACAAAATTACATAAATAGAACTTTAATAGCTTTCCCCCATAGCAGCCACCTCACACAACCTTGCTGGAGTTGTTTTGCGGCTTGTTTCTAGAGGTGGTTATGGGCTTGTGTTCTGTATGGTGGAGGCTTGAAGAACAACCTTCCCGGCAAGATTCCAAGACAATACATTTCAAGCGGATAATACAGAAAATTGACTGAAAATGCCCCTTGGAGTAGCTCCAGACTTTTAGAAACAGTGGTTAATAAGAAGGATGAGAATCCCTTAAATATGGGAGTGATCTGATAAATGTTTGGGTTTAATTTGAGAAACAATGATCTGATAGCTAGAGATCCATTATATGGAAAACTAAAATAAAATTGATCCGGCCAACAAAACTGAATGAAACTTGGGTTGATTCTCTATTCCAACAATCTACTCCAAACACCCCCCCCCCCCCCCCAAAAAAAAAAAAAGGGGGGGGGAGCCCTCAAAAGAATTAGATCAATGAAGTGGCCTGGATAAAACTAGTTCTGAATGCCAAAATTTGCTGGTTTGGGTGATTTCAGATAGCAGTCATGGTATTCATCTGATGCGACCAAACTAAGGTCAAAGCTCAGTAGGAGAAGTCAAGTCCTAGGGTAAGGAGTTATTGCATTGCTTGCTGAAATTAATGACAATAATTCCAAGAGTTGTAATCTGAGCCTTAGGTATATTTATAATTTCATATTGTTCTGGGGTCTACCTGTTATTTTCTCTATCTATGGTTGTAAGTAGAACATGATTGCTCTGTTGAGACACAAGTCATTATTTTTCCCCCAAGGCTCTCTCTGTTTTATCAAGGTATTAAAGCAGGAACTGTTTTTGGGATTCTTCCTGAGCCTGGAACTCAGCCACCACCACCTCTTTATTTCCTCCTCGATTTCACTTTTTAGTCTCTCAGTTTCTCATTTCCCTCATCTTGGACTTTCCCCACACCTTTCTAGTCTAAAATCCATATTTGGACCTGTTCCCATTCTGGGTCTGAATTGGATTTGGGTTGGTATAAGGCTATGCTGCATTGAGATGCCTATAAAGTAGTTAGTTTTACTAGTCACTAACCTATTAGAAAGGTCTCCTGGGGCCTCAACTCCCAAATCACCCCTTCTCCCTGATCCTTCTCGCTTGGTTTTGTCTTTGTAGTCCGTTGTTTGTTTAATATCATTATTTATTCATCCAAAAAAAAACCTATTAGAAAGGTCGAATGTTCATTTTGCTGGTAACGTATTACACACGTGTGAGCTTTGATGGGTCTTGCATGTAGTTACAGCATAGACTGCTGTCTATGGTTTTGACTAGTAAACCCTGCTTTTAGGACCTGCTGTAAACAATGAGGCATAAACAATGATGTGCCGCTCACAAGAAGTTTTCTACTTGTTAATTATGTTTTCTGAACAATATCAGGTTCGTTGTATGCTGGTACTGATTCCTTTTTATTTCCAGGTTGCTGCCTTGAAGGAACATTTTCAATCATTTGGTGATCTGGTCTCTGTTGAACTAGACGATTCAGACTCCCATACTGGTTTGGAGCCATCTGCAAATTGTTCTGCTCGTGTAACTTTCACAACACGTCGTGCATCTGAGAGGGCTTTCTTGAATGGTAAATCCTGGCAAGGCCACAGCCTACAGTTTTCATGGTTGACTACTTCCAGTAATTCTAGCAATGAGCAAGGTGGCAAAGAAAATTCTCCTATTCCTTCTGCTGGGGTACTCCCAGATGCTGAAGTTCCAAGTAAAACATCAACTTCTGGGTCTTCAAGTACAGGAAAATCAACTGACATCTGTTCTCAGGATGGGCCTGTTGCTGGGGATTACAGCCTTAGCAATTCCGAAGGGATAAAGGGTGAAGCTGAGGGTATGGAAGTGGTAGAAGGTAACCCATCAAGCTCTACCACTGTATCCTCAAGTGAGACTCTGTCACCTAAAGGTGACGTTCTGATGATTGAGGAAGGCACAAATGTCAGTTCTCCACATTTAGGTAAACACTGCTTTTTTGTGGACATTAACCTCAGGGTTCCTTCCTAGGGGATTTTTCATTTTTGTTTCTCTATTGTTGTTGTCTTATGCATGCCCCTAAAGTGGCAGGATTCTTGTGCATTGGATGCTTTAATTGTGTTGTAGTGCTGGTTCTGTGATTGAATCTGTTTTTTAAATGCTAGTACTTAATAAGGGAGGCGATTCAGGTAAAATGGAAGGCTGATATGCATCTTCAGTTGAACCTAATGGGTCCACTTGACCGGCCTACGTTTACCGCCTTAAGAAGCTCATGTTGTGCTTGGATCGGATTTTTGAGCCTTAGAGTAGTTTCTGATGAATTTGCTCAATGCTCAGTTATGTCTGGAGTCAGCATACCTTTTCCTTTGGTTATCTACATATGGTTTACCCAGTAACCTAGAGAGATAATTACCTGTACATGGAGGAGTTCGAAAGTGAGTTATTATGACACTCATTTTATTGAAGCTTCTTAGGTGGGTGGAAATTGATCATGTTATGTTGCTTGGGAAAAGCTGTGGGCTGTTTCTTGGCCATTGTTGACCAGCGCTGCTGAATCTTATGATCTCGGGTTACGTTCTTAGTTGAAGTTGTGGATACAGAATTGTCCAAATTCTGGTAAGGTGTTCGCGCCTAAGCCCCGTTCTAGATTTGGGATTCATTTGAGAGAATAGCTGTCAAGGCATCTAAGTGACCTAGTCATTGATGGAGGGGTAAAAATCAAGGCACTACCCACAAGACACCTCTGTGACACCTTCACGACTACATTTGAGAGGCATGTCTTAATGCTGTTGCCGGTTCGAGTGTATTTCAATCTGAATTAGGCCCTGTATTGCTCTTCAACTTTTCCCATTTGGAAATTGTCATAATTTTGTTTTTGTTATCTTATTCATCCATTGTTTCACATTATCAGCTGCTGTCTGTTATCCTATTCGTTCATTCTGTTTTTGATCATATTAGAGTTGGTTTGGGTGTTGCTCCCATAAGTGATAAGCTTTGGGAAAGTTGTTTGAGGTGGCATGGCCATGTTCAACAAAGATCATTAAATGCCCATGTACGGAGAAATGATATAATCTAGATTGAAGGAACTAAAAAAGAGTTAGGGGTAGACCTAAGATAACCATAGAAGTGGTGAGAAAGGATATGCATAGCTTAGGCCTTGTATCTAGCATGGCCTCAAACAAAACTGATTGGAAGACAAGAATCCATGTAGCCGACCCCATTTAGTTGGGACAAGGCTTATTGTTGTTGTCTGTTATGCTTGCTCAGTTCCTATATGAATCTGAGCTCTAGTTTATTATTGATTTGAAATAGAAACTCTAGTCTTCTGTGTAGAGATTTTAACACAATTTGGGTGGGTTCCAACTTCCAATTCCTGTTTCCATTTGTTTGCTACTGTGATTAAGATTATTACTCCCAAGTCCTAGTTGGGTTAGAATTTCACAATTTTGACTAGTTGAATCTGCTGCCTTCGTGTGACAATTAGTGAGCTTTAGTTGGTAACTGATGCTGATCAGAGATCAAAGCTGAAATACAGCAATAGGAATCAGGCCAGGTGTAACTCAAAACCTGTGGTTCCAGCTTGAGTCCATTCATAGTTCATTCGAACCACTTTCTGGTTCTGCCAAGCCTCTCAGTTTGTGGCTACTTTTAGGAGTTTTTATTTACTGTATTGTTTCCCATTTCTAGAATAGAATTTCTGAAACCCACACAATTAGAATCTATTTAGTCTTTATTCATTGAAGGACTGATCTGAATGGGATCTTTCATTCCAGCTTGCATGTCGATGGATTTTTAGTTGTTTTTGACTTGTTAAATTCGGTCACAGTTAAATTTTGTTAGATTCTATTTATATGCAGCACTTTGCAGCCTAACCCATGACTTTTGGAGTTGAATAACCTTCTACCTCTCATTTGTACTGTGGTGATTCAGCTGACTTAAGCTGTAGCAATTCAGCAGGTTGAGTGGTGGGAATTCTAGTGTAGGTCATGGGTCATGGGTGTTGACTGCCAAGTCATATTGCTTCCAATCCACTTAGTAACTACCCATGATAACTACAAAAAGACCCGCAGCATGTGATCATGGAGATGTCTTCAAGAAATTGCTGAAATAATAGTTAAAGAATTTATGGCAATGCCATGCTGGCTATGCTGGTGACCACATCGGTCATAGGACTCATACCCATGCATGCGGCCTTCTTGCCACTCATAAATGTATCACAGGCAAGAAACTCTATATATTTTGTGCAGGAACTAGTAGTGAAAGCTTGTGGAAAGCAATAGGGTGGAAATAGGACTGCTTTCCCGTGATGGAGAAAGTGTGTTGAGCAAAGCTATTGCCTTGCTAATCGCTATATGGGTAACTGATATATGCAAGGATTTCCAGTTTCTTTAGGCATTCTGGTTGGAATGCAACCTCCACCATCTTTTTCTGAGTGCACAATTGTCTTCACTTACCCACTGTAGTTATCATAGGCTTAGGACATTGTCATAGTTATCTATGCAACATCACCATCTTGCGCGTGAGTTTTTCTGTACCATTCAAGTCAAGTGCTTGGAGTAGAAGTTAAAAGAAATATTCTGCTTTTATACATGATTTTGATTTTCTAGAATTTTGCATTAGAATAGTCTTGGTTTAAAATTTTCCTTGCGACTTATGGGTTATGACTATTGTTGCTTGGTTTTACAGATCATTTTGATGCTCAAGGATCAGATTGTATAATTGAGGGTGCATGACAGTATCAGTGCACAAAGGCTGCATGACCATACCAATGCTTGAATGGGCTTCTCAGCAGGTTCGACTTCTTAATGTAGACTCATTCTAATTGTAATATCTGCAGGTATTATTCATGAAATCGGTAATCGGCAGGTTTTGTATCTACACCTTCAGTTTAATTTCAGCTGTGAGTATTTTTTTCCCCCCAATTTCTTGAAAAAAAAATATTAAGGAAAAGAGATAAAGTAAACCAATCTTCACCTGGCTGAGGAAATTTTCCCTGGACTCGAACAGCATTCATTCATATGGGCTGCTTGTAGGCCATTGTGCAGATCCAATCCCAGTGTACTTCTATTGAAACTGTTGTCAGATGGAATTTGTTTTGAGATTAAGGTGGGTTTAATTTGTCCCATGTATTTGGGTTATCTTGCAAGCAAATTTAACGCAGTGAAATGTTGCATTCCGTTTCTAGGGTTGTTACTTGGTACTTGTAGTGGGAAAGTTCTTTCTTCTGATTAATGCCAATGCTCCAGTTTGCGCAGATCTTTATTTTGTTTGCTATTTGTTGAGGCCACATTTCGGATTTGATATCTTTGGTTGAGGGTGGATCCAGGTCTGTCTAGACCAGGCCGGAGAGCTCTATCACCATGGTTGGAGGCTAGACCATTTACCTGCTGAGGTAGAGGACTGTGCTTCCCTTACATCCTTCAATTATACATTTTGAAGGGGGTCTACCTCTAAGTACTAACAAAGTAAATAAGAGGTGTGGGTTCCTTCCTAAATTTGTGATTGACAAGTGTGAGGGGAGCAGTCCTCTACCCTATGGGTAGGGTAGTGGATCCCAACTCCTTTGGTTAACCTCCCTGATGTGTTCATTTCCTCATGAATTCATTAATTGGTAAAGGTGAACTTTTTGGGTCAGTTCACAGTATGTAGCTAATAAAACAAGACAAAACAAGCGCGCCCACGACAAGGGAAACAACCCAACGGGCAAGGCGCGAGCGACGCGCCCGGGAGCGGAGGCGGCCACCCCCGCCGGCACCCGCCCAACGAGGAGGGCGCCGCGGCGGGGCCCCAGGGGGGACCCCCGGGGGGACCCCCAGGGGGTTGCAAGGGAAGGCGCGCCATTTGGGCGCCCCCCACGCGGCGCCGCGGCGCGGGTAGCCGCCCGGTCGGAACTTGGACTCATGCAGTTTGTATTTTTTTTTTTTAATTATTTAAAAGAAGTGCTGTTTACCAAAAAAGACAACCTCGCCAAAAACTATGCCTTATAAATAGTCTTCCAAAACTCTTACTGTCAAAGTTTCAGTTCAAGGTTATTACTTTGTATGTTTATTTGGTATGAATATTTAAAATTAGAGCTTCAGTATCACTCCCTCATTAATAAAAATTAAAAATTAAAAAAAAAATTAAAAAAAGAAAGAAAGAAAGGAAGAAAGAAAAAGAAGAGGAAAAAGGAGGGGGGGGGTTTGTAGTAAGGGAGCTCCATTGGGGTTTTATTCAAATATGCTTTCTTCCCCCACCTTTTATTCTACTATTTCTTCCTTCACGTATAACCATGACTGTATAGGGTTTAACTGGGAGATGGGAAGAAGAAAAAAGACAAAGGGGGTTTCACTGGGAGATGGGAAAAAAAAGAGAAGGGGGGGGGGTGGTTTAGAAGGGGATGGAGATTCTGTACTGTTCCCTGTTCGGTTCAAAGAAGAATAAGAAATGCAAATGTCCAATCTGATGTTGGAAATATCAACTAGAAGATGATGAAGAGCAAAAAGCTATGGATGATAAAAATGGAGAATGAAGATGCAGAGGGGTGGATTTTCTTCTGCGTCTATTCTCATGACATTGGCTAACCAGAGGAACAAAATAAGACCAAAAAAAGGGAAGAAAGGAGCAGGTCAAAGTTAGGTTTTTCTTTTTTCCTTGTTTTTCCAGGTAAAAAATTATAATTTTATGATTATTTTTACACGAAACTTTAAATATAAGGTGTGAATATTTTTGAGGGGATGTCAGGAGTTTGGTATGTTTTTTTATTCATTTGATTTAGTTGAGCATTTAACCGGATTAGTTTGGGAAGATATGAAGGTAAGTATGATTATTGGAGAGGTATCTCGTGTTTAACGTGTAGTGTTTTTGGAGGAATGTATATAAAAAGATACTTTTGAATGTGCTCTATATTGGAGAAAATGGAGATTTATGCTTCCAATCATTAAATGACATAGCTGGTCCAGGCACTTCAGACCAATAAAGTCTCTTTCAAGTCCCATTCAAACTTTCACAATGCGATCTTTTAAGTGGAGAAAAATGGGGAGGAATCTAGGGTTCTTAATTGGAAACTCCAGGTACCTAGAATTTTCTCCACCCTTTACTGATGACTCGAGGGCCTACGGGGACCAATCTTCCATTAGTGTGATTTTCCACTTAACAGTTTTGAGAGGACGAGGAGGTGAACCCTTAAAAAGAAAAGCTTTAATTTTACCATTAAGGATTGCTTAGTTCATAATGACCAACATCTCTTAATGGAGAGGTCATTGATTCAATTCTTCCTATATATCCGAATATGTAATATTCCTTCACCCTTTAATATAAAATTATTAGTTCCATTAAGAAGAGCTTTAATTCAAGCATAGAATTACCTCTCAGCAAGTAGGGGTGCAAGTTGGCCCTGACGGCCTTGACCCACCCTAAGTCTAGCCCTGAGCCCGAATAGGGTTTAGCTCAATATTTTAGCCTTGAGGGTAGGGGTGTCAATTTTCAACCCAAACCGTTAAAATCGGACCGAACCAGCCTGTTATAGCCCGCCGAACCGATCCTTAATGGGCCGTAATTGGGCTGAGGGTCCTCAACCCGAACGGTTTCGGGCTGGCCCGGCCCAGCCCATGTGCAGCCCGTCAGCCCGTTAGTCTTTTACATAAATAAAATTAAAATATTAAATGTAATTTTTTTTTATATATTGTTTAAATGTAATTAATGATCCATGAATTTCGGTGTTTGAGACGTTGAGACTTGAGTTTGAGTAGTTGAGAGTTGTTAATACGTTTAACGGTTTAAGTTTTAAGTTTTAACTTTTTAATTTTCAAATTTCATTTAGTTTTATTATTTTAAAATTTAAATGTCTTAATTGATAACTCTTAACTCTTAAGTCTTAATCTTAATCGTTAAATTTTAAATTTTCAAATTTCATTTAGTTTTATTATTTTAAAATTAAAAGTCTTAATTGACAACTCTTAACTCTTAAGTCTTTACCAAAAAAAAAACTCTTAAAGTGGTTTGGATCAAGCTAATGCCATCACTTGTCGTTGGATCTACTTGGAGTCTTTATCCTCTATCTTTTGTAGTTTTGTGTGTGAGAAACTAGGATTTGGAGTTGAGGAAAAAATAAAATTAAAATTTCAATATTGATTTTTAATTTAGTCAAAACCATTAGTCAAATCGAATCCAAACCATTAGGCCAAACCGTTAGTCAATCCGAACCCAAACCGCACCAAACCGAAACCGCACTTAAACCGTTATCTTTTAAATGGGCTGGTTTGGGTTGGGGGTTTTTCAGCCCGAAACCGCTCCAAACCGCACCGTTGACACCCCTACTTGAGGGCATAATAGAGCCAAAATATTTTGATCTTGACTAGGGCCAAGGGGGGCCTGGGATTACTCTTTAACCCGCCAGGCCTGTTTCGACCTGTCCCTAATTTTTTGCCCTGACCCTTGCCTTGATCTAGCCTTAATCTTGACTCTAATTTTGTCTCTAGTGCTTGATCTCAATGAATTATGAACATGGACAAAGAGCCAATCAGGCTCAACGCCAGGTATAGGGTCAATCAAGGCTAAAGACAGGGCCAAGTATAAAGTCAATAAGGGCTAGGGTTAAGGATAGAGTCAATCAGGGCTAGGGACATAGCCAAAGACAGAACCAATCAAAGTCAAGGATAGGACCAATTAGGGCGGAAATAGGTTTGACTTGGCTCTATGGGGCTTAGGGTCAAGAACAATAATCATTGGCCTTGAATTAGGGTCAGGTCAGAAATGAACTTAGATTATAATATATATGGCTGGACTTAGAATTGCAAAAGTCCGGCCTACCCAACCCTGTTGTAGGCCCTACGAGCGAGTGAGAAAAATTAGGAAGAGAGAACCACGGATCGTTTACGTCCAGGAACCTCGTGTTTCCTATCCATATGGCCACTCGATTGACGCCAAGTGGATTCATTAAAGTCATATCATTGGATCTTACATGACCATGAGTTAAAATCCTTAGAGACTTTAGGTTATGATTTTATACATGTGAAAAAATCGTTAGTGTAGAATTTAAATAGTTCACATGGTCTTTATCCAACGGTGGGAAAAGAAGAAACAGAAAGCTAAACATACACGTGTACGATAACTACTTACTTCTCCAAGTGTCTGCATCAATGCGTGGTTTCAATATGAATGATACAAAAATAACACTTCAAATCATGATCTTCAAGCCTAACACAGGGTCTTATGATTGGTCTTATTCTCATCCCATGTGAGAATATCTTAAAAGCTTGGTATATGTTGATTCTGATTCTATTAGTACAGAGATTGAAGTGGTAACGAAACCTTAATTAGCGGCTCACTTGCTGGATCTCAGATCAGTTTCACGTCAGAGGAGAACAACGTGCTCTTCTAGCGGTTTTGCATCACACAGTTACTGATGAGGATCTACACGGGACCACTAATATTTTTACTTTTAATTTTTTTTTTAATAATATTTATACGTGAGTGCTATTTTCTACTATGTAGCTCAAAACCGTCACTCTGACGAAGAGGTGATCCAGACTCCACTGAGTGGAGCTTTCAAAACATCCTTCATATGGTCCAGAGTGCATGGGATGTAGGTGGGACCCCAAAAGATTTGGCAAAGCAACTTAGGGAAAGATAATGGAGTAAATGAATATTTAGCTAAAAGTACCAGTAGGATAGAGGCATAGAGGGTTTGATAACTTTCATATTCCTCTGATCTTGATAGATATATTATATGCATTATATGTGCTCTGGATCATTATTTGCAAATTTACATTCATGGCATGACTTTTAAAGAGCTTTATTGAATGGTCCCCAGCCCAAAAGGCCAGAACTCAGGAAGGAAGATACATATTTTCTCCATGAAGGGATTGCCATCTTCAAGGTTGGGATGGAGACCCATCAAAGAGAAAGAAGGTGAGAAAGTTCTCTTTATGGTTAGAGGTCATTGAGGAAATGAGTTAGCAATTTCTCGATTTCCATAGGGCAAAATGGCTCAACAACTGATAAACAGTTTCTGTAGTTATTGGCTTTGAGAAATGTGATTTTTGAAATATAAATTGATGAAATTTTTTTGCTTCAACAAACAAGTTTTGATGCAAAAAGGACTTCTTGTGTCTATTTTTCGATGCAAAAATTGGATGCGAACTAGGTTTACATTAAAGAATTTAGAGAGCGGTATTCATAAAATTTGACATCCTAAACATAAGAACTCTGCTAAACCTTTGCTGACAGTGTTCTCGCTTCCAAAAGCAAGTTTTATTTGACGCCTAGATGAGTGTTTCTGCTTCTATAAACAATTAAAATTGTTTTTAATGTTATCCGAAATGGAAACACTTGGTGGATTATCAAACAAATCCTAAGATATGAATACTTTGAGAGTCAATACCCAAAAATTGAGAAGATTTTTAAGGACATTATAAGATAATTGACAAAATACATAGACATAATGTTAAAAAACTTGTTGAGGAATCCCACGCCGATGGTTGTTGTGGTGCGCAGGTAAGTTTTAGTGAACGGAAAGATGAGAAAGTAAAAAACTTGTTGAGGAATCTCCACGAACACTTGAATGGTTGGTTGTACTCACGCTACAAGATACTCTCTCGAGAGAGTCTACCACTAGCTGGAACCAATAAAGGCGAAATCTTCGGAGGCAACGGCTTGTCGGGTAGCTTACCAAATACGTGGTAAGTTATCATATTAGAGCAAGCCACACCGAGTATAATCTTGGAGTGCACGAGTCCTTACGGATTGCCACGAATGTGCTCTTCACCCCAAGAAACAAGCCCAATTGTGCCTTCCAACCTCCCCCAAGAAACAAGTTTTTGACGCAAAAATAATTTGTTGTGGCAATTTGTCAAAGCAAAAATTGAGTGCGAACTAGGTTTACATAAAAGAGTTTAGAGAGGATTATTCATAAAATTTGACATCCTAAGCATAAGAACTCTGCTAAACCTTTGCTGACAATGTTCTCGCTTCCAAAAGCAAGTTTTATTTGACGCCTAGATGAGTGTTTCTGCTTCTAGAAACAATCAAAATTGTTTTTAATGTTATTCGAAATGGAAACACTTGGTGGATTATCAAATGTTGTCCTCTTTTCCGTTAGAATCGTTCATTGATTAGAGAAAATGACAACTACACCCTTAGTTGTTGTATTATTTTATATTTATATATCTTATAAAATGACAAATGAGTGTTTTTGGTTTCGATTCGGATATCTTCGATTCCGATATCTTGCATTAGAAGTGTAGAACAATAGATTTTTATTTGCTGCAGCTGCTGCAATAGCGGACAATCAAGATCTCACTATGTGTACAACAATGAATCTAACAGTCATGAATCAAAAAGCAAGGACTTAAGTGCAAATTAAAATTTTTTATTTTACTCTTTACAATTATATGATCCAAATTTACAGGAGTAGGTCTCCGAGTTGGGTTCCAAATTATATTTTCTGCACTTGAGAAAACCTCTTTTCAAGTTCTGCAAAGGGAATCGCAGTTTTGAATGACAGATTTAATACTCTATGGGCATGAGAAAGACTTGTGATTGAGAGAATGTTAATGCCTAGAAGATTGCCTCTTGATATAATCAGTTCTTTCAAATTAAAAGAAGAAAGGTGTTGCAAACATCACGATTTTGGCGACCAACCCTAAATTCTCCCTAAAATGATGGATTTCCTTCTTCTTCATTTGGACAATTCAGTCCAAGTTTATCCATACCGTTGCAAATTTGTGCAAAAAATCATATGAAACCCCTTGACTGTGGAACTGGAAGGTTAAACAAACTAAGGAAGATGCAGATTCGTAGATTTTATTTGCAAGGGTTTTTCTTTGAATCCAATCTAAACCTATTTCAAAGGAGGGTAGCTGAATGGACGTGTGAATATGTTAACTGAATGACTCTAAATTTATACAGTCAGATTTGTTGAATAAATCTAAATCATCTAATAAAATTCATATTTTTTCTCTTATTATTTATGGATTAATTCAAATAATCTTCTATCACTTGTCAAATTTTCAGAAAGAAAAAAAAAATTAATAATAAAAAATAAATAACATTAGATTTTCGCTGGTGATTAGAGTAACAGTTAAACTTATTCTCCCTCCATTCCTTCTTTATCTCTTCTTCTAAACTTATTCTCCCTCCATTCCTTCTTTATCTCTTCTTCTGTTCCCTCTCCGGCTCTAAAAATTCATTCATCTACATTCATAAGTTTGGACCCTTTGATTGCAGTAATTCTTTTGTTGTCGTTTTAAAGAAATGAAAAGGAAATTTTCGTTTTCCCTAAGATCTTATGACTAACCCATAAATAATAAATAATAGAAAAAAAAATAGGAATGTTATTGGACGATTTAGATTTAATTTAACAAATATGACGGTGAATATTTAAAGACGTTCAGCCAATCTTAAAATATTTAATATTAAAAAAATAAAATAAAATATTTAATTAGGACTACATCCTCAAAAGATGATGTCATTATCAAACGAACCCATGACCTCTCAGTTGAAAAGTATGAATGTCATCGACAATATTTTAATTTACAATTAAGTTGCAAGCTTTAACTTGTAACCGTTAGATTCATTGTTGTATGTGTGGCAAGATCTTAACCTCAGCTACACGCCGTACCCTGAAGCAAATAAAAATCCATGGATGTAGACAGGAGAATGAACAAAATGCATTAAAATTAATAGTCGCAGTCGAGAAAGTAAACTGAGAGCCTGAAAAATAGCAGCTTTTTTTCCTGCCAAAAACAGTCCCAAAACCCCACACCTTGAAAGTTCAACTTTTTCGAGTATTCTATACAAAACTATAAGCTTCTGTCGGAGAAAATCTCTGATCGGAGCAGCGAATCTTCGTTTTCGTGTAGTTTTGTATGAGATCCAGCATTGGAAACAGGTGATTCATCTTGCGAGAAGGCCAAATGATTTTATTCCAAGTGATTTCTTCCTTGCTTGATGGAAGTATCTCGCAACTCTAACTTACATGAAATGTACTCAGTGATGAACTCACCGCGTTGGCCGGGTTTTGCCTTTTCAGTCTCCATTCGCATCCCCTTCCTTTGGTGGCGTGATGGATAATCTTTGCCAGTTCGAAAGCGCAACGACGAGAAGCTGAATCTGCTTATGGAGTCACCACCGCATGCTGTGAGTGTTGCAGAAGCAGGAGCTTGTTTCTCTCTTTCTGTTCCTATTTGTATTTCGTGTTTGCTCTTAGAAGTCACAGCGAGAGAGTGAAATAGAATCACTCTACGAGGAACCCGGAAAATACGATCAGTTGAATCTTTGAATCGCTTCCACGTTCACCACGTAGTTGGATAAAATCCGAGATTTGTGATAGTTTGATTCTTGAACCGGTCGCTCTTCAGGATAAAACGAAACAGAAACTTCAGGAGAGTGAAACTATAAATTCTCTTCTGAGAGCTAACTAGTTCTTCAAGCCTTTGTTGGCAAAAATCTCCATTTCTGGATGTGATTCATCATCATCATCATCATCATCTTCAACACAAGAATGGATAAGGTTTCAGCAGGTGAAGGGAAGCGAGTTTCGAAGGTGTTCACGTGGAGGCATTTACTGCTATTATCGCTTACTATGAATCTAGGTATGCTCGTTAGGTTTGCATACGAGCAAGTGATTCTTCCAGAAGCTGATCCGAGGCCTCAACATGGATTCTGTTTCAAGAACCAGATCAACAACGAGTGTGCCGCAGCTTCTGAAGAAGAAGCGCATGTTAGCAGCAGCTCCTCAAATGTAGGGCCGGGTAACGGCGCAAATAGGGTCATTAACCTGGACCAGTAAGTATAAATCAAGGTTTATTAGTGCTTTATAGCGATAGCAGTTAACCTACGCCGATAGTTGTCGCCCATTTACCGGCACCCAGTTTTCTTTGATCATTTACAGTTGTGTTAATCAGATGAATCTCTGTAAGACTAAATTAGTTACTCTATGTGTGGGCCCAAAGTACCCATAATTGATTGGGCCAGCCTACCTACTATCTGATAGATTAGAAGGCTCATTTAATTTGGTATATGGGTACTCGTTTGATTGGACCAGGTTAGTGACCGATAAATTAAATCGGTCCATTAAGTTTGGACTTTGTTGGACCTCACCAGGCTGTGCTGAGGTTGCTCTAGTCTAGATCTAAAGTCGAATCGGACTGGTTGGACTGGTTACAGGGTAGGGTTGCAACTGGGCCGGGCTGGGCCGGGCTTTTGCAATCCCAAGCCCAGCCCTATATGGTATAATTTGAGCCCATTTCCGCCCTGGCCCTAGTTCAGGGCCAATAATTATTGTCCCTGGCCCTAAGCCCTACAGGGCCAAGCCAAGCCCATTCCCGCCCTAATTGGCCCTAATTGGGCCGGGTCGGGATGGGTTGGCCCTGATTGGCCCTGATTGGCCCCTGTCCCGGCCCTGGCCCTGATTGGCCCTGGCCCTGGCCCTGATTGGCCCTGGCCCTGGCCCTAATTGGCCCTGCCCCGGCCCCGATTGGCCCCCGATTGGCCCTGTCCTTGGCCCTAATTGGCCCTGATTGGCCCTAATTGGCCTTGTCCCTGGCCTTGATTGGCCCTGTCTTTGGCCCTGATTGGCTCTGTCCCTGGCCCTGGCCCTAATTGGCCTTGTCCCTGGCCTTGATTTGGCCCTGTCTTTGGCCCTGATTGGCCCTGTCCCTGGCCCTGGCCCTAATTGGCCTTGTCCCTGGCCTTGATTGGCCCTGTCTTTGGCCCTAATTGGCCCTGTCCCTGGCCCTGATTGGCCCAGGCCCTAATTGGCCTTGTCCCTAGCTTTAATTGGCCATATCTTTGGTCGTAAATATCAAATGTAAGACATGTAGTAATTAAAATACATATTAAAGTAATTAACTACTTAAATTCCAAACTCAATTCTGGAAAATAAAATATTAAAGATGTCAACAAATAATCCAAAACTTAGATTCAATATGTATTTAACTATTTATATCCATTTAGATTTATGTATTTCTCTCTCTCTCTCTCTCTCTCTCTCTCTTTTGTTTTTTCCTTTGATTTTTCTCCCAAAGAGTTAAAATTATTCATGAAATAGAATAAGTAGAGAGAAGAATTGTAATTAAATTTAGGCATATTTGAAAGTCAAGTCAATTATAGAGAATGTCACACAAACTCTTTTTGTAAACTTAGAAACATCATAGATTCATAATTCAAAAGGAATCTGATAAATGAAAATTTTATCTTCAAAGTCAAAAATTTAAGCCGTAGGTAGGTATGTTTTCATTCAAAACTGTTCAATAAATTGATATCTTTATTCAATACAAAAAAAATCATATTCAAAACCTTGTTAACAAGTAAATTGACAATAATTTAGTATTCAACAAAAAAAAAGTATTTTTTTCATAGTTAAAGAAAATAATGTTTTAGTTACAAACATAGCTATATGTTTTTAATAATTTTTTTTGAAATATCACAGTAGATTTGTTAGATATTCATGATGAGAAGTTAGGGTATAGATTTGTTAGATATTAATTCTTTATGTAATAGTTTTTATTATTTATAATATATTATCTCGCCTTAGTCAAAAAACAAAATCCATATTTTATTGAACTAAAAATGACTTTGTTGGAAGAAAAAAAATTACCTTAAAAATAATATAAAAAGTGAATTTATAGTCTAATATGATCAAAGTGACTAAATATCAAAATCAAGACTCATATCAATGTTAGTATGAAGATCAGGGTAAAAATCTAGTACTGTAGTACATGATCATCGTCAAATTAATATTAAGATTAGAGCCAAAATTAGGGTCAGGATCAGGGCCAAAATCAAATAGATACTTATTAAATTGATAATGAGGTTATAGTTTATTTTTATTAATTTTCTACAAAACATGATCATGTTTTTAAAATTTGACACGTGTCAAGTATCCACCTATATGTATTTAATTCCTCTCCATGTGGGTGGAGGGTCCAGAGTCTTTAGACTCAAATCAGGGCCAGGATCAGGGTCAGGGCTAATATCAGGGCCAGGATCAGGGCCAGAATCAGGGCCAAGATCAGGGCCAAAATCAGGGCCAAAATCAGGGCCAAAATCAGGGCCAAAATCGGGGCCAAGATCGGGGCTAAAATCGGGGCCAAAATCGGGGCTTGGGTCGGGGCTAAAAAATCGGGATCGGGCCGGGATGGGTGGGCGGGCCAGAGAGTAATCCCAGGCCCTCCCTTGGCCCTAGTTCAGGACCAGAATATTTTGGCCCTAACCCGCCCTTAGGGCCAAAATCTTTAGCCCAAGCCCTATTCAGGCTCAGGGCGGGCTTAGGGCGGGTCAGGGCCGCCAGGGCCAAACTTGCACCCCTATTACAGGGTAAAAAAAAATATTAATGACGTCATATCCACATGTCTGGTTACAGGTAAAAAAATATTAGTGACATCATATCACATGTCCGAAATTTTGGAACAACGATTTATAGGAGAGTTTTTGACATTATTGAATCTTGTCGGTTTTCATCTTCTTACTCATGCAATTTTGCAGTGGGGATCCGACGATGTACGAAGATTATTGGAAAAAGGTAGGGGAGAAGAGCGCGATCGTGTTAAGAGGATGGGAGACGATGAGCTATTTCTCTGACATTAAGAATTTGTGCTGGTTCTTGGAACCAGAACTTGGCAAACAGATTACCAGATTGCATAGTTTACTCGGAAATGCTGTGACCCACGACCGCCACATTGTGGTGGGAACAGGATCAACCCAGTTATTCCAGGCCGTTCTCTATGCTCTCTCATCTCCTCCTGCTCCCACTGATTCGTCTGGTCAGAACCCCATCAACGTAGTCTCTGCTGTTCCCTACTACTCGGTGAGTTTCTTCTTTGTCTCCTTGAGTAGTGATCATGTGGGTCGATATTAGCACTTGCACATCTGAGCACCTTATGATTCTTAACTCTGTACAGAATATGAGATGCTGTGGAGACATTTAACATAACTGAGCTGACTAGTTGTCAATACCAGCACTTGCACATTTTAGGAATTTCTACGTACAATTTGATGTATTCAGTGTTAGGCTTTGCTAACTTTATCTATAACTTCAAGCAAACCAAGTGAAGAAAAGATATAATCATTGAAACATTTGAAGGTTTGACTCATATTGATCTGCATGTTGATGATTCCAAAATTTCCCATTTGTGGTTGTTAATTAACAATGTTTGTGCTTTTCTCGAGTAACACCAGTAATCAGTTACATTCATTTGTTGTCTGCAGTCATACCCATCAGTGACTGGATTCTTGAAATCAGGGCTCTATAAATGGGGTGGTGATGCTTATACTTTCAATAAAGGTGAACCTTACATAGAACTTGTTACTTCTCCAAATAACCCTGATGGCTTTATAAGGCAGCCTGTGGTTAACGGAACTGGAGGGATAGTGGTATATGACCTAGCTTACTATTGGCCACAATATACTCCAATTACATCTGCTGCTGACCATGATATCATGCTTTTCACCGTCTCCAAATGCTCCGGCCATGCTGGCACACGCATTGGGTAAGTTATCTTTTGTACTATGACTGCTTCTCTTTGTTTTGATTCAATTGCCTACCTTACTTCATTTGAGGTAAAAGTTCAACTTGGGAAGAGAGACTTTTGTTCAATAAGTGGGGTTTTTTGGTGTTTCTGCAGGTGGGCTCTTGTCAAAGATAAGGAGGTGGCTAGAAAGATGACTGAATTCATAATACTCAATACCATTGGTGTATCAAAAGACTCTCAACTACGAGCAGCTAAAATCCTCCAAGTAGTATCAGATAGTACTGAACAATGGGGCAACCTTGATAAATCGGAAAGCTTCTTTGCATATGCACACCATCAGATGGCCGAGAGATGGAAACGGCTAAGACATGCACTCAAAACAAGTGGACTGTTCACTGTTTCTGAGTTCCCACCACAATCCTGCAACTTTCTCGGAGGATCCACTGAACCCCATCCTGGTAATGATGGCTATGATGATTTAATCAAATAAGGCTGAACTTGACGTGGTAAGACATAACCATTAGTTAGTTTCACTTCTGTGCTAATCCCTCAAAATTTTTCTTCCCCAGCGTTTGCATGGTTGAAATGTGAGGAGAATATAGCAGACTGTGAGAGCTTTCTAAGAGAGCATAATATCTTATCAAGAAGTGGGAAACACTTTGGTGTGGAGCCAAAGTACATCAGAATTAGCATGTTGGATCGAAATGAGACATTTAATCTATTTATGGAGCGGTTGTCAAACATCAGA